>NC_057810.1:537257678-537323279 GCF_018294505.1 Triticum aestivum | reverse complement strand
CCTCCTCCGCGCCTCGCCGGACCCCGTCCTCGCCGCCGGCCACCGGATCCCCGCCGCCCTGCCCCGCGCCGCCGGGTTCCTGAACCGTCGAGCTGCCTTCTGTGCGCGCTCGACGGCGCCCGAATTCCTCTCAGCCTCCCCGTCGCCCCCACTCCTCGCCGGAGCGCCGCCACTCGCCACCCTCCGCCGCCAGGCTCCGCGCCATCGCAGGCCGGACCTCGCCTCCATCGGACCCCGCCGGAGCCAAGCCCTCCGCCTCTTGTTCCACCAAATCCGGCCGGGAGCTGGCCGGATCCGCCTCGCGCCGACCTCCTCCGCCCTTCGTCGGCTCGCCGGAGCTCCCTCCGTCGCCGGCGTCGACCTCGTCGCCGATCTGCACTGCCCCGTCCCGGAACGCCCTCGACCCACCAACCAAACACCGTCCCGCGACCCGGATCCCTCCGTCCCGGGTCGAGCCCGTCCAGCGTTGATTTTTCGCGGAGGTAAAATTCCGCTAAGTCCCTGAGATTTTTGCATTTTTGTGCCCTGTTCAACGCATCATACCTCCATGCATACTGCTCCATTTCGTGCGTGTAATATGTCAAATTGTTTGTCTCAACGAGTACTTCATTTCATTCCATTGCATCATGTTCATTTGAGTCCATCTTGATGCTTGAATCATCGTGGCAAGAGTGCTATGTGTTGCTAACCTGCTGAAACTGTTATAACATGCTCATTTGTCATTTTTGCCATGTTTGATGTGTGCATCCTATGAGGTTGATGTCTACATGTGTTTTGATCTATGTCATGCCATCTTCATAGTGGTGCCATCCATGTATTTTTGTGAGTTGTGTGCTGAGTGCATCAAGCTTGTTAAGTAGGGTACTTGCTGTTGCTGTATTGCTAGGCTGAATCTATTATTTTGTGATGCCATGTAAACCTGCTGCTACAAGTCATTCTATGCATAATCTGGAGATGTTCACTAACGATGATTTGTTTTACATGTCATGCTCTATCCATCCATGCCCCTGGTTGCATTTTTAGCCTACCGTAGCTTGTTGTAATCTTGCTCTAAAGTTGCTAAATAATGTTGTTGTCAGCCTATTAACATTAAGTTCAGTTTTGCCATGTGTGTTGCTAGTTATCCATGCACCCTATGAACTTTCTCTTGCCATGTATAGCTTCATAAACATGTATTCTTACTGTTGGTTGCCTTGCCATGCCATGTATTGCTCTGTGGTGAGTGTTTCAAGCTCACCAACATGCCTACTTATTGTTGTCCCTGCCATGTATGAATCTGTCATATCACTTGCTATGTTTACATGGGTGCCATTATATTTTCTGTGCCCTTTTGGCTCATGGTCAGTAAGGGACTTTTGTTCTATGCAATTAGTAGATTCATGCCATGCCTTTGTTTTCCATGAAGTTTCTGTAACATGTTGTTTGGTAGCTCTAAACATTGCCACCTGATGTTATTTTCTGATAAGTCTAAAACTGTTATTATTTGCAATCTTGCCATGTCATTTTGAGCATGTTCTAGTGATGTCTGGAGATAGCTCAGTGTTCATGTTTTGTTATGCTTTAACTGTAATTCATGACCATGCCTTTTGTTTTCATATTGTGATGCTGTAGAATAGTGTTTTGATGATTGCAAGATGCCTAGTTGCTGTTATGGACAGATTGTTGCTATATCTTGTATGGAGTGTATGTGTTGCACCGTTGCTCCGTTTTAAGTGTGCTCTATATGAAACTTGCTTAGAATTGCATGTAGCTTAATATTATCATGTTGCATCCATGTTTTGAGAGTGTTTGCTTGATGTTTGTATGCATTTTGCATCTATGCCATGTTTAATTTGTTTTGCTCATATCTTCTAGGCCGTAGCTCTGAATTAAATGAACTTTATATGTAACTTGACTAGAATCTCGTGTAGATCATCTTGGTGCATTTTAACTTGATGTTTAACAACTTGAACATAATGTTTATTCACATGTGGACCAATTTCGAAATATGCATATGAGGACTTACCGGATTTGTTATATGTTGTTTCCGGCCTCATTTAAACTTGCTTTGATGTGTTGCTCTTGTATGCATCATCTCTTGCCATGAGTAGCTTCGTGTAGTCTTGTCTTGCATCATACTTGAGTGTGCATCATGTCATGTATATGTGTGGTGTGTTTACCATGTTGTGTGCTTCTTCTCGATAGTTCCCGTTTCGTTGTGATCGTGAGGATTCGTTCGTCTACGCTTGGTTCGTCTTCGTGGCTTCATCTTCTTCATGGACTCGTTCTTCTTCCTTGCGGGATTTCAGGCAAGATGACCGCTACCCTGGATCTCACTACTATCATTGCTATGCTAGTTGCTTCGTTCTATCGCTTTGCTATGCTACCTATCTCTTGTTGATCAAGCCTCCCAAATTGCCATGTCAGCCTCTAACCTTTTTCACCCTTCCTAGCAAACCGTTGCTTGGCTATGTTACCGCTTTGCTCAGCCCCTCTTATAGCGTTGTTAGTCGCAGGTGAAGTTGAAGATTGCTCCATGGTGGACAGGATTATGTGGGGATATCACAATATCTCTTATATTATTAATGCATCTATATTGAACATATAAACCCTGGTAGTCTACCCGGCCATCTAGGGGGCTTGCGATCGATAATCGTTTTTGACCGTGCGATGTTTTCATTGTTGTACGATTTTTCACGCTGGCACTAGTTTGGCCGTTGGTTCATGTTACACGGTCATGCAGTCTTCAAGGGTGGATGACGAGTGGGACCTCAGTTTACTAGGCCCACTTTGCAGCTACACTCAAAAGAAAACCCATAGTCCCTTCAGTTCTGGGTGCGATTGATGCGGGTAAAAACCTAGCTGCCAATCCCCTCCTGTCCTCGAACAGTCAAGCCCCATATCCCACGCCTCGTCTCCTCCTCTCCCTCTCTCCGCCGCCACGCCCCCTTCTCCTTCTCCTTCTCCACCAGCGCCACCTCTCCTCCTTCTCCTCCACCAGCGCCGCCTCTCCTCCTCTTCTTCGTACGGATCCGACTGGATCCTTCCACGCGTGTGTTCGCTTCTCCTCGAACAGAAGGGTCACAGGCGGGACGTCAACATCCGGGGTTCAGCCCCGATGAATATGGGCTTGACCACGCCGCTGCTGGAGGGAAGGCGGTCCGCAGGTGCTCGTGCCTCCACAACAGGCGTCTCTTCCCATGACCTGTGCCCAAACTGGATCCACAACCTAGGACATGCCCTAGCAAGGTAAGTACGTGATTTGTTCCCGATCCTTGCTCCCCTCGATTCTTGCTGCTGTGGACTTGTTGTGTGTGTGTGTCCTTTCTTCCTCGTTGATGCACCTTCTATTGGTCGATGCCTCCTCATCTCTTGTCCTCACCACAGGGACTTGGAGATGGCGTTGGATGAGGAAAATGAGATCCGAGCGAAATCAAGTGTATTGGCAGTGGCTAGAGCGATGTGGGTTTCTATACGTAACCTTGCCTGTTTAGATGACCTGGTTTGTTCTTGTGGCAAGAGAACTAGCATCAATTAGTACAGACTTTGCTGTTTATGCAAGAATTTGTTAAGGTAAATATTCCATATTCTATCCATGTTTCGGAAGTAACATTGTGCAATAATTTACTGTAATATATATCTTCGGATGAATTGGTAGTCACACACCCACGACACTTTACCTTTGAGGCTTGTATATATTTGTGAGTGTACAAGTATAATTAGTTATAGGGGAGAAAGATGTTGGTCTTTTCTCGAAGACCACAAAGGTTCATGCCTTTTGCGAATTGATTTTGATTTATTGTATTGATCAGCTTTGCCAAGTCATTTTGTGGTATTTAGCACATATATTTGTGAGTGTACAAGTATAATTAGTTATAGGGGAGAAAGATGTTGGTCTTTTCTCGAAGACCACAAAGGTTCATGCCTTTTGCGAATTGATTTTGATTTATTGTATTGATCAGCTTTGCCAAGTCATTTTTTGGTATTTAGCATTCCCAAATTTTTATATTTAGCTAATTTTAATCTTGACCTGATTTGCTCTGCCCAATACACGCATGATGCCTTTTCTTTTCTATCAACTGGATGTAGGTTTAGTTTACCTTTTAGACTTTGTGTTAGACTAGCCTTTCCTGTATATACGTTCTTTGATGGATCAGCTGCGTTCGATTGTAGGTAATGTATATACTTTCTTTGATGGATCAGCTGCGTTAGATTGTAGGTACTGCTGAGCACAAAGTTGTATTTGGATATGATATTAGATTTACCATCATTTTTTTTGCTAATTTTAATCTGATGCAAAAGAGTTCAGTATATTTAAAATTTGGTTTCATATAGAAGCCCATCATTGGAATCAGTATACTTCTGTGTATGATCATGCTTTTTAGGAATTGATATTCCAATCAATCTGTTGATGCGGTGTTTGTCGGAGGCGAAGGGTAGCGACGGGTTCATTCTGAGGTCGTCTTCCTCGAGATACATTCATGCGTCACTTCAGTTCACCTTACCACAAATGCTCAGCCCGCAGATCTGCTCTCTCATCTGAGTATGTATGCCTTGTATCTTGCAGTTCTTCCTAAGCGAGTATTATTGCAGATCCCAGAAGAAGACTATCTTCTACTTATTTCCACCACCATAATACTTTCTTCATTGGCATGATTACTGCTACAACCAAACTTAGAATCATGCTAGGTATGCATATTCGGAGTATAAGATTATGATGACAAGTTCTGAAAATCTGAGCATCTGTGGAATTCTTTATTACGCTGCCACAGTGTTGAGACCTTGCGCTGTAGTAGTAACCAAACTTTCTGTGAAAAAGAGCCACATATGATGGAAGACTGTTCTCTTATCTGGCATTGGCAGTCTATGTCTGTGGCTCTAAATGTTCATATGTACATCCTCTGTTGCTAAATATAAGACGTTTTGGCAGTTTAAATGTCTTATATTTAGGAACTGAGGTAGTACTATTTATACCCTATGCACAATATACATGTTTTTGTTTAGTTGCCATACTGACTTGATTATCACATATGGTTGTATCATATTGTATGGTTTAACACATCACCGGTCACTGCATGGGTGCTGAATATTGACTTTCCCAAATGCAAATAAATAATTGTTCTTCATTTTCATATGCATAATTTAAGTAAGAATGCAATTGTACTGATACTAGCTAATCCATACTATGTAATTAGCATTGCAGGAAAATCTTCCTCAAAAGCTCATTTGTAGCCCTCAATCAACTCGCTGCAATTGAGGCCGACGACACGACGAAGGAGCTATAGGGGAGGGGGAGGAGGCCGATGACAGGGGGAAGGAGCAGGTCGGTGAGAAGGGCAAGCGGAGTAACCTGCTCTAATCATCAGTTTCTTTGCTCATAATTTGGTGCACATTTGCTTGCAGTATCTTATTTTGTCCATTTTTCTTGCACGAGTTGTGGTGTGAAGAGATTTAGAATACAACTGATGATAGCCTCTCTGCTCTATATTTTGAAATGTATAATCCTTGGGTGATGTTTAGGTCTAGATGTTGGTATTTTCATCCATAAAAAACCGTGAAGTTGTATGTGCATTTCCTGCTATGCATCTCTGCAGATATTTGATTGATGCACCTTTTTCTGTATGCCCAGTTTTGCGCCCCGTGTGTTGTTCGGGCGTTGAGGGCCATTCTTTCTTATGTAGGCTCGGATGCATGGTGCAAGGCAGTAATAGAGGCAGTGGATCGAGAGAAGTGGAGAAGAGGGTTCCTCCAAGCTCCATCCATGAATGGCGCCGGTCCAATGCTCAGGTAAATTTTTGCTCTTCCTTCATTTCTTCGTCTTCAGTTGAAGAATCATCCCTCTACTGTCTTCTCGAAGGGTGGCATGTGGCAATGTCGGGGACCAGCGAGGAAGATGACCGGTGTACATCCTTTGGAATAAAATTGAAGTAAGTTCTAAGCACCACTAAGCCTACCTTGCACTTGCTACATCTATTTTTTATTAGTTACATACTTCCCTACTTCTCTTGGGTTATGACGGTGATCTTATGTGTGTTGCATTGGTCAGGACATGGTGAGTCTTGTGGCGCGAAGCCAACAACACGCAGCGGCAAGTGAGCACACTGGCTTGAGCCGCAATACACCAACACCATCAGGTTCGCTTCCTTCCTTTCTTGATTCACAAGTGTGAGCCAAATAATTATATTCATAGTGGAATGAGCTTCTTTTCTTCCATAATATACTTTGATCAGTGTCTTGAAACTTCAGATTGGAGATTTCTAGCTAGAGAAAGAGAATAAAATACTTATACTAATATCACTATTACAAGCTCAACACAGTAGGAAGAATTGCAAGAATTTGGATGAAAATTTTGAATTCTTTTCAGATTGAACGGGTCATATACTGAAGCAAACAATGTAATGTTTTGTAGGAGTTCAAATTATTCTGTACCTCAAGGTGAACCAATCTATCCCCGGAGAGCATATTTTTCTTAATTCTACAATAGAGGATGTCGTGTTTTCCATTTTTTGCTTTAATGTGGGCTGGTTAGGCTGTTTTGGTTTTAATGCCTGACCATAGAGAGAGGAACAGCGGACATTGAGGATTGCGGTGGCAGATTTTTTAATTTGTGTTTGCTTCAAGGATTCTCATTCATCTTAACTTCCATTTACTCAAGACAATTACAACATTGGTAAAGAAACTTTTTTTTGTTCTGTTTTTTGTTATATGATACAGCCCAATAGAACTGAAGCAACTAATTTATTCATGAAAATGGTTGGTTTAAAGCTCGAAAGCTCATACTAAGATGGCTTTTTTCATAACTTCATGATGAAGTAAAATAAAGCTTATGACAGAAGAAACATGCTTGGATAGGCGTCCTTGTTGACCTCGCCGTCTCCAACCGATCCTTGGGTATTGCAGCTCCTTCCAATCAGTTTACTCCTTTTTGACAATTTCCTTACATGAGCCTTGGAGATATGCACTGAATCGGCTAATGTTTTATCTGGGAATTTCCTTTTGTAGAGAGGATGTCTTGCCGAATGTAGTTTTCAGTTCTTGATCTTTTTTATACAAGATATCTAAATACTGTAATGACTCTTGCTGGGAAGAAGGTTGTCATATAAGGGGAAAACTTTAGAAGTTACGCGACGTCAATTAAATCATGTGCAACTTGTTTGCTTCCTTGTTTTTTTATTGCATTCGAGATCTTTACTATTCTCACTGTTGAAAATGCAGAGCAGATCTTTAGTATCTTGAATTATCAGTTAAATTTGTTAGTTGTGAGATGCATATGATTCTGCCTTCATTCACAACCATTCATGTGGTTTATTTGGTTTGGTTGGTCACTATTGGTACTTTCATGCCATCTGATTATGTGGTAGACTGCTTCTGAACTATGTGTGGGGCCGGGTGTTGTCGGCCAGACCTAGGCGCCCTCGCCGGTGACTTGCTATCTAACCCATCCACAGGTTTTCCCTCTCTTTGATTTTCCTGTCCAAGTCCATGATTTGGTTTATCTTGGTTGGCATGCTTTTTTATGTTACCTTGGTGGTCGATGCAATGAGAGGTGCAAATGCAAGGCAAGACGACATTATATAGGTTGTCCTGTGAGTTAGAATATCCATGTGCTACTTATTGTGGTGCGGCATCAAGCATGTTGATTGATTCTGAAGCATGAGTAATCTGTAGTAAGCTGTGTGTACAGATTCCTGATTATTCTGTATGATCCTCTATTTTTTTTCCTTTATGATCCTCTTTATTGTGGTGCCACACCAAGCTTGGGTTATTTACTTGCTTTCACTGTGATTTCTGGGGAGGGCACTTTATTGATTTCTCAAACCTTGGATCTAGACATGTAAATACTTAAACGATTATTTTGCTTTTCGATTAAATATGATACTTACTAAACCTGTCTATCTTATACAAGCTGCAATCTGTTCTAAAAATTCTGTTTATAAGGTACCATCAGCTATGACCCTAATGGACCCCGAATAAAAAGGAGAAAACATTTGACACTTATCATGGCCAACCATGAAACCGTGTTTCGAAACTGCATCATAGCACATATTTCAACCATTGTTTCCTGGTTTGTAATATGTACTAGCCTTCTAAAAAAGACTGAGGCTGCACTTGTTCCTGTTAGGTACTTGTAGCAAATATTTACTAACTTTTGTTCTTTCGATCAGATAATAAAAGTTTCATGTCTCTTAATAAATTTCAGGTTGTCATGTTACAAAAAGGCCTATCTACAAATAGGTGGACAAGATAAAACATTAAAAATAGACTAGAGCATTTTCCATCTCCATTGATAAGAAATAGGTGAAAAGAAATTAAACTTACTCTTTTCCTTCCTTGCTTAAACGTCTTGTGCTGCTATGTAGAAGAGGTATAATCTTTTTATATGGTGAATCATGAAGAAACTTATAATAGCACGGTGCTATCATCTATGGTATTGGTGAATTAGTAGTCATAGTGGTTTAGGATAGTTTTTCATGTGTTGGCTAATTGGTTATTGGTTGTAATTGTTAGTTTCTCTTCACATATGAACCATGCATACTTGCTGGTGGGTGATCCAAAAATGGTCTCAACCAATAAAACTTTTAGCTAGTATGTAAGAATTAGAGTTCTGGATATGGATAGCAGACTACTTTTGATGGTACTCAGTTTCTTGAATCCTGTACATTTCGCAAAAATAATATATTGCTTTCGATGTTTTGGATTTTACCATGTGAGTGCCTCTGGAGAGATTGTTTAATTGCTTTCTTATGCTTCCACCTATTTTCTTCTAGAACGATGATGTGCTTTCTGCTAAAATTGTACACTATGGTGTTGACAAGCATGAATTATTTGCTTTCCTCACATACGGTCGTAAGCCTTATCAACTTGATCATAGTGTTCTCTTTTTATTTGTTAGTGGCATAATTGAAGGGCGAAACTACCAGCTGGTGAAGGAGAGGATATGTATTCGGCGTGTCCTGAAGAGGTAGTCCACGAACCGGCAATGGAGGAAATAAGGTAGAGACGGCAATAGCAGCGAGTACGTTAAGCGCTAGGGATGTGGATATGGTGTGGCATAAAGAGGTAGTCCACAAACCTCTGCTAGGCCTAGGTGCTCCTCTCTCACCTCTTGCATCATTTGGGGATATTCCTTCATTATTTGGTTATCTGTCAATGCTCGGTGTCAATGCTTGGTCCTATTTCCCACCTTGTGCTTTGACTTCTTGCATTTTTTTCGTCTAAGTTATTAGGCTACTACTGCCTGGTTTGCCCATGATGAACCGCTAATTATGATGCACTGCTGGCTGGTCTGTCTTTTTTTATGCTTTTTTAGTGATAACATTGAGACTTAATGTTTACTACTTCATTTCAAAGTTTTAAATTAAGACATCACGGTCAATTTATATGGTCTTCTGAAGTTTCACCTTCCCTCTGTCATATTGGTTTGCTCAAATCAATGGGAAGCCGGCATTACTTTGATGTGCTGGCTTACAGTCTTATTAAGTACTCCCTCTTCAAACTAATACAAGAGCTTTTAGATCACTCCTTACTTTTTAGATCACTAAAATAGTAATCTAAAAGGTCTTACATCTTAGCGTACATTTAACTACTTTATTTGCTATACTATTGTGGATGTACCACAGAATAAAGCAGTCCTCCATTTTTCTTCTCTGCAGATTGATGTACTTGCTCAGCATAAGCCAACATTGGAGAAACTGATCAAGCTATCTTTCATGATCAGTTACACACCAAGCCTATATTTTTTCTGCTTCTACATGTTGCTATGATGGTCATTCGACCCATTTTCTTGAGCCTGCACTACAACGAGAGATCTGGGTTGCTTCTTTGTGGCTTCCAAACTTGAAATGTTTTTTTGGAAGTTAGTTTAGTTTTTTGTTGTGGACTCACAGCTTCTCACATGTACCGTCCTTTTAGACCTTTAAATTACCAAAGAAACTAAAAGAAGATATGGTGGTATGGTCTCAATAGTACAACTTAAAGCCTTCTATGCTTTATATTTTCTCTGAAATTTTCTCTTGAAGAATCATGTATCTATGTTAGATCTGGTGAGAAAAGGTGTCTTCCGAGCAGAGGATGCGGGAGTGTTGGCCACATTTCATTTTCGACTTGAGTGTCTAAATATTCTCACAATACTTGGCTCCCTTTCGGCCTTTGCGCCATTGGCGCAACGAGTCATCTAGTACTTGGTAAAGGGTGGAAGACTCGGCCTTATGCCTGGTGTTTTGTTCCACTCTTGCCGCCCTAGTTTCCGTCATACCGGTGTTATGTTCCCGGATTTTGCGTTCCTTACGCGGTTGGGTGATTTATGGGACCCCCTTGATAGTTTGTTTTGAATAAAACTCCTCCAGCAAGGCCCAACCTTGGTTTTACCATTTGCCTCACCTAGCCCTTTTTCCCTTGGGTTTCCGGAGCCCGAGGGTCATCTTTATTTTAGCCCCCCCGGGCCAGTGCTTGTCTAAGTGTTGGTCCGAACCGAGTAGACTGCGGGGCCCCCTCGGGGAAACTCGAGGTTTGGTTTTACTCGTAGGATGTCTCATCCGGTGTTGCCCTGAGAACGAGATATGTGCAGCTCCTATCGGGATTTTCGGCGCATCGGGCGGCTTTGCTGGTCTTGTTTTACCATTGTCAAAATGTCTTGTAAACCGGGATTCCGAGACTGATCAGGTCTTCCTGGGAGAAGGAGTATCCTTCGTTGATCGCGAGAGCTTATCATGGGCTAAGTTGGGACACCCCTGCAGGGTATAAACTTTCGAAAGCCGTGCCCGCGGTTATGGGCAGATGGGAATTTTATAATGTCCGGTTGTAGATAACTTGACACCTGATTCGAATTAAAATGCATCAACCGCGTGTGTAGCCGTGATGGTCTCTTTTCGGCGGAGTCCGGGAAGTGAACACGGTTTTGGGTTATGTTTGACGTAAGTAGGAGTTCAGGATCACCTCTTGATCATTGCTAGCTTCACAACCATTCCTTTGCTTCTCTTCTCACTCTTATTTGTGTATGTTAGCCACCATACTTGCTTAGCCGCTGATGCAACCTCACCACTTTACCCCTTACTTTCTCATTAAGTTCTGCTAGTCTTGATACCCATGGTAATGCCATTGCTGTGTCCTCGTGGCTCACAGATTACTACAACAACAGTTGCAGGTACAGGTTTATGCGATGATCTTGACGCGAGAGCGATGATTGCTTGTCTTGGAGTTCTTCTTCTGTTTCTTCTTCGATCAGGGGATAGGTTCCAGGTCGGCAGCCTGGGCTAGCAGGGTGGATGTCGTTTGAGTTTCTGTTTATGTTTCATCCGTAGTCGGATGTTGTTCTTATGTAAGATGATGTTGTATTCGTGTGGCATTGTATGCCTTTTGTATGTATCCCCATCTATTATGTAATGTTGATGTAATGATATCCACCTTGAAAAAGCGTTTCAATATGCGGGTCTATCCTTGGTGGGACCTTCGAGTTCCTTTTGGATAGGGTCACATATTGGGCGTGACATCCTACCCTGGCGTTGCAAGTCTGGCTCTAGCCACAGCCTATGTTGCCAAGTCCATCTTCAACACTGAAGACACTTACTTCCACACCAACGCTGAAGCTGATGACAAGGACGATCCTGCTCCCACCTACTGCTTCATGGCACGTGGTGCCAAGGTAAAATCACGTGATGCTTACTTCCAAACATCAAGTGAAGATGACTCTGATTGTGAATCCAAACCCAGCTACAAAACTCTTGCTAAAATTGCAACTGAACAACAAAAAGCTATGGAACATACTCAAAAACTGTTAGACAAAAGAGATGACCTGTTGGACGCGGAAATGACACGTTCACAGTCCTTAGTTGAAGACATAAAAAATCTTCATGCTAAGTACCAAGACCTTGAAAGTCTTCATGAAACTCTCTCAACTACTCATGAAAGGCTCTCCTATGATTATCTTCAAAGGAAGCAAGAGCTTGAGAAATTGAAAGCGGCTCATGAAGATCTTCAAAAAGAAAATGTGTCACTTTGCGCTCAACAGACCAGTTCCGCTCAGGATGGATTTGAACCACCATGTCTAAAATGCATTGAGCGTGATAACGCTACCTCTGTTGCTGAATGTTCCATTGCTGCTACTATTGCATTGTCTTCAACTACAAATGTGGTAATTAACCCCTCTGCGGAGGATACCACTACTATTGCTGATGAAAATGCTAGGTTGAAGACATTGCTTGAAACAGGGATGTATAAAAGTCTGAAAGGACATCAGCCACTTTGCGATGTCCTCAAAAAGCAGATTCTGAACCGAAACCCTAGGAAGGAGGGTGTTGGGTTCGAGAGGAAAATGAATGTTGATGGTTCCTACTAGAAGCCTGAGCAGTATCCCAAAACCACATGGGTTGCTGCAAAGGAACCTTCAGTAGATCCATCAACCTTATCTGGCTTCACTTGCGCTAACCCTATCATCATTGATGAATTCTTTGATGCAAACTATAAACTGTTCAAAAATCAGAATGGTGAAGTGTTTGCCAGGTATATTGGTACTAACTGCAGGAATGGACCACCTATGAAGAAGATTTGGGTACCCAAGCAGTTTATTGAGAATCTTCCTGTGAATGTCATCATGACACCACCAAGGAAGAAGACAAATCCTAGACCTATGGCTTCATATGGCCCAAAGGCTTCATACAAATACAGGACTCATCTGAGTCACCCTAACGCCAATGTTTTGCAGGGAAATCATACTCAAACTAATGAATATGAGCGTGTGTCTTCAAACCGCTATGTTCATAGAACTAAGAACTTTTCTGCTTATTCATATGAGTATCATTCATCTCCTGCAAGGCTATTTGCTAGGGCTTCAAAGCCGAAGTTCTCAAACGCTGCACTTAGACTCATTGCTTCTAAGCCACCCCTCAAGATGTGGGTGGTGAAGAAGAATTAACTTTCTTTTGCAGAATAAGGGTCTCCAGCCTGCAATCAAACGCGTCTGATGCTATTGCAGGGGACCTAAAACACATTAAGGGACGCATGATAAAATGGTCTTACTATGTATTTCACATCTGAATCGCTTACCAGTCATACTATGTGTCTTAACCTTAACCTATGCTGTGATAATCCATATGAGCGTCAAATACTTATGCTTCACAACACTCTTTGTGAAGCCTATCCTCCTAACTGCACTGTAGGGTACGACACCAAAAGCTTCAGAATGGATTATTGACAGCGGATGCACTAATCATATGACTGGTGATCGAAGTCTTCTCATGGACTCAACCTTACGTCCATCAGACAAGAGTCACATCACGTTTGCTGACACTGGTAAAAGCAAGGTATTGGGTCTAGGTAGAGTTGCAATCTCAAAGGATCAACACATGGATAAAGTGATGCTTGTTGAATCCCTTGGTTTCAACTTAATGTCTGTCTCAATGCTTTGTGACTTAAACATGATTGTGCTATTCGGAAAATATCATTGCCTTGTACTAATGGAATCTGACAAGTCTCTAGTCTTTGAAGGGTATCGAAAAGATGATCTATACATGGTAGATTTCTCAGCAGGTCCACAGCTTGCCGTATGTCTTCTTACAAAAGCTTCAGAATGCTGGCTATGGCATCGGAGGCTGAGGCATGCTCGCATGAGGAACTTACACACACTCGTCAAGAAGAAGCATGTCATAGGCATCGAGGGTGTCAAGTTCAAGAAGGATCATTTGTGTGGTGCCTGCGAAGCTGGAAAGATGACAAGGGCAAAGCACCCCTCGAAGACAATCATGACTACATCTCAACCCTTCAAGCTGTTACACATGGACTTATTTGGCCCTACTCACTATTCTACCCTCACAACAACTGCTTGTCTCTATGGCTTCGTCATTGTTGATGACTACTCAAGATACACATGGGTGCACATAATTCTCTACAAGACTGAAGTGCAAGATGTCTTTAGACACTTCGCCAGTCGAGCAATGAACAATTATGGTGTGAAGATCAAGCATATCAGAAGTGACAATGGCACTGAGTTCAAGAACACAGGGCTCGATCTTTATCTGGATACAATGGGAATCACTCATGAGTTTTCTGCTCCATACACTCCTCAGCAAAATGGCATCATAGAGCGCAAGAACAGAACCCTCACTGAGATGGCTCAAACAATGATCGACAAGTACAAGACACCAAGAAAGTTCTAGCCAGAAGCTATTGATACAGCATGTCACATCATCAACCGTGTTTACATCCATAAGCTTCTGAACAAAACATCCTATGAGCTCCTTACTGGCAAGAAGCCAAATGTCAGCTACTTCAGAGTATTTGGAGCTAGGTGCTGGATCAAGGATCCCCATCACAAGTCAAAATTTGCACCTAAAGCTCACGAAGGCTTCATGCTTGGCTACGGAAAGGAGTCTCACTCTTACAGAGTCTTCAACCTCTATCTCTACAAAATCATTGAAACTGTGGACGTGAGATTTGATGAAACCAATGGTTCACAAAGAGAGCTCCTGCCAAGTACACTAGATGAAGCTCCGCCCAGCGAATCGATCAAGCTGATGGGAACTGGTGAAATCATGCCTTCTGAAGCATAGCCTGAAGAGGAACTTATCATTTCTGCATCTAACCAATCAGAAAACAATGCACAGACTGAAGACAATCCTCCAAATGATGGCAATGATCAGCAAGAGCAAAGTCTTCGTCCTGTTCATCCTCGAGTTGCAAATGAAGTACAAATTGAGAAGATAATTGATAGCATCAATGCACCTGGTCCACTTACTCGCTCAAGAGCAACACAGTTAGCAAATTTCTGTGGGCACTTTTCATTTGTGTCAATATCAGAACCCAAGAAAGTTGCTGAAGCCTTTATGAAACCTGAATGGATACAAGCTATGCAAGAAGAACTTCAACAGTTCAAGCTGAACAATGTTTGGGAACTTGTCAAGCGTCCTGACCCTCGCAAGCATAACATTATTGGCATAGAATGGATATATCGAAACAAGCAAGATGAGCATGGTCAAGTCGTCAGAAACAAAGCACGTCTTGTGGCTCAAGGATATACTCAAGTTGAAGGAATTGACTCCGATGAAACATTTGCTCCTGTGGCTAGGCTTGTAGCTATTCGCATACTGCTAGCCTACGCTAATTACCACAACATTCTGCTACATCAAATGGATGTGAAGAGTGCATTTCTCAACGGCAAGATTGAAGAAGAAGGGTACGTAGCTCAACCACCTGGCTTTGAAGATCCAAAACATCCTGATATGGTGTACAAGCTGAACAAAGCACTGTATGGCCTCAAACAAGCTCCTCGCGCTTGGTATGATACGATCAAAGACTTCCTGAAGAGCAAAGGCTTCAAACCTGGATCCCTTGACCCCACACTCTTCACGAAGACATATGATGGTGAACTGTTTGTGTGCCAAATATATGTGGATGACATTATCTTCGGATGCACCAACCAGAAGTATAGTGATGAATTTGGATACATGATGCAAGAGCAATATCAGATGTCCATGATGGGTGAGCTAAAATTCTTCCTTGGTCTTCAAATTCGTCAGCAAAGGAATGGCATCTTCATATCTCAAGAAAAATACCTCAAAGATTGTCTGAAGAAGTTTGGAATGGAAGATTGCAAAGGCTATACGACGCCAATGCTAGCCAAACACCATCTTGGTCCCGACGACAATGGTAAAGAGTTTGATCAAAAGGTATACCGCTCCATGATTGGTTCTTTACTTTATCTATGTGCATCTAGGCCAGATATTATGCTTAGTGTTTGCATGTGTGCTCGATTCCAAGCGGCACCAAAGGAATCCCATCACTTAGCTGTGAAGCGAATTCTTCGATATTTGGCTTACACCCCAACACTCGGATTATGGTATCCAAAGGGCTCAAAATTTGATCTGGTTGGTTTCTCGGATGCTGATTATGCTGGTGACAAGGTGGATCGCAAGTCTACATCAGGCACATGTCACTTTCTGGGACGATCACTTGTCTGTTGGTCTTCAAAGAAGCAGAACTATGTGTCACTCTCAACTGCTGAATCTGAATACATTGCTGCGGGATATTGCTGCGCTCAGCTTCTATGGATGAAGCAAACTCTCAAGAATTATGGCATCAATCTGAAACAAGTACCTCTCTTCTATGACAACGAAAGCGCCATCAAGATTGCCAACAATCCAGTCCAGCACTCGAAGACAAAGCACATTGAAATTCGTCATCACTTTCTCAGAGATCATGTCATGAAGAAAGATATTGACATCATTCACGGCAACACTGAAGAGCAACTGGCAGATATCTTCAGAAAGCCCTTGGATGAGAAAAGGTTTTGCAAGTTACGGTGTGAGCTAAATATCTTGGAATCCTCAAATGTCCTGTGATCAGGCACACATCCTAACACTTATGCATGTTGATGACTTAGATGTGCAACACACGAAGTAAAGTATATCTTCAATTAATGAAGACTTACATTCTGAGTGTGAATACATTAACGCGGAATCTGACTTCGGAGCGCCACGATAATTGTGTGCCGTGTCTGGGTCTAATACTTCCTATACGGTGGGTAACGCCACCACCAAATTTCTTGGTTTGAAGTGTTTCACTCATGGCGTTATTTTTGCAATGTCTTCGCATTTTGTTTGTCTTCAATTTCAATTTATCTTCATGATTCTCTTCACTATGATGATTTGATTGCTTTCTGATATATAAATATTAGTGTTCTGTCCTCTACAACATTCACTTATAGCTATGTCTTCCTAGTTGAATCTTTTGATCTAAGTGAATGTGATCGGACCCTAATCACTCTGTGCTTTCTATCTCAAACTCTATCTGTCCAAATCATATGCATTCTAGTGAAACTGTCGAATGTCTTCTCTGCGTCCTAGTCAGCAGAAGACACAGAGACAAACATTAAGTCTGATATAAATGATTTATCTTTATTGGTTGAAATCCGGAGAAGCCGGAACAACCATCCAACATGCCTGGCGGGCGTGGGAACGTGGGACAACTCTGAGTATGTTGCATGCTTGCCACGTGCCCCTCAGATGCGAACCGCCAGGGGCACCTGCGTAATTGTGCTGTGCCGCACACTTCCTTATAAATACATGCCCCTTGCTATAAAGAAAACCTTCTTCCACCTCTCCACCTCGTCAAAACCCTAGCGCCACCGCTAGCTCTCGACGACGCCGGCGACGAAGCGCTTAGCTGCCGCGACTTCTCTGACGCCGTCCTCACGCCGGCCGCGGACATCGTCCTCTCCTCCGCCGCCGTAGGTGTCCTCCGTCGCCAAGTTAGGGCACGGTGGATTGAACTGCTCGGTCTCCTATTCATCCCATCTAGCAGTTCTTCGTGTGGTAAATGTAACTCTATTTTTACCATCTTTTTGATCCTCAAAGATTCATCCTATTTACCAAAAGTGGTTTCTACCTATACAATGTTAGATCTAATCTGTTTGCACCTCATACTGCCTAGTATATTCACTTAAGCTTCATATCAAGTTAGATTCCTCACTTGTACTTATTCACGGATTCGTACAAATCTGGAACCAACTCTCAACATATAAGTGAATGTCTTCAAACTGATTTATCTTCAAATCTTCTGAGAATGCATATGACCTCTTCCCCTTCCCTCGCATCTCTAATGCTGTCACAGGTACATGTCCATGGGAGAATCCCTTGGTTCTCATAGTCTGCATTTGTTTGCAGAATTCTTACAGCATCACATTGATTCTCCTGAAGCCAGTTCCTGTTTGTCCAGCAAGCGAAAGCCCTTGAAGCCTCTGAACATATTGAAACCATTCAGTTTGAAGTTCATGGCTACAGAGAAGTCAGTAAGGAAGGGTGGCAGACAGCGTCAAGGGGGAACATCAAAAGATTTGCCTGATGACCTCGCAGAACTTTATAAGACAGATCCTGAAGAGAATTATCATAAGCGCAAGACATGGATCCAATGGATTCGACGATATTGGGTTGAACAATGGTTCAAATACAAGTTCGTGACCCAGGAATATGCTGAGAAGAATGCTATCAAAACTCCTTGGGGTGATATTCTCTATCGAGGCCTTCAACCCAAGAACAGAGCTGAAGCAATTGCACAGGGTTTCTATCCCTGTATGGTCTGTGGACCTCAGCCTGAAAATGCCAACTCAATATCATTGCTCTGGTGTCGTGACGACAATCTCTTCAAGCGTAACTTTCAGCACGCAAAGGCATCGGCCAAAGAAAACAAGAAGTCATTGGGATTTGACTTCAATCCTGGTCCCCCTGCTCCCCGTGCTGACGGCTCACGTGATGTAGAACCCAATGTCATCAGCCCCTTCTCCAACCTTGATGGCATCATCACTTACATCTTGGTCCAAGGTGCCAAAGTGGATCATTCTGATAATGATGCTGACACTAATGAAGCCCCAGCTCCTCCTCCAAAGCCACAGAAGCTAAAGAAGCTTAAGGCTTCGGAATCAGCTGCTCCTCCAAAAGCTTCACGTGTGAAGCCACTAGCCACTGCACCTCCTGAAGACAGTGTGCAGTCTGAGGATCTATCACGTATCTCCAAGAAGACGAAGAAGAAAAAGAGAATCATCAAGCACACTTATCAAATCTTGACTCCCGCTGCCATTCTGCGAGAAGAGCACATTGATCTGTACAGCAATGAAGATCTTGCAGATGATGCCCTTGAGCAACTGATCAAGAGCAAGGAAGAAGCAGAGATCTTCAATAATTTGCCTCTCTTCGATGTGGCAATCATCCATAACTTCATTGATGAGTGGTTTGACACCCCAAATCTCAGCTTTGATGATCTGCAACTTCCCATTGGCCTTAGCATCGCCTTCAATGGCGCCATTGCTTCTGAGCTAGCTCTTGCTCAGCGCATCATCGAACTTAAGCACAAAATCGACTATGAGAAGGCCCAGTTCAAGAAGCATGTGGCCAAGCTCAGCGTGCAAGATGTCAAAAACTTCAAGATCATGCTGCACGAGCTCAAAGAAGCCTTTCATAAGAAGCATGAAGAAGCTCAAGGCTCTCGTGAGCGTATGAAGAGTCTGGCTGACAAGTGTGTGCTAGCCTACAATGAGGCTGAGAAGCGCAAGTCTCTTGGTCGTCCTGGCATTGACCCAAAAATGGCTGCAAAGAAGAAGAAGTTATCAACTGCCCAATCTGCACCTTTAAGGCAGGAAGAACCTCGCATAGTCTTCCCAAGCAGCATGACTGGCTCGAAGCCAAAGGTCATGTCAACCGCTTCAGAACTGAAGAAGACGAGGGCTGCAGAGGCTGAAGCCAGAAAAAGGAAAACTACAGAAGCCTCTGATGCTGCTCCCTCCAAGAAGAAGCGCAAAACCAAGAAGAATCGGGCTGCTCCCACAGAGCCCTTGGTTGTTGAACCCATCTCAATGGTGCGTCCTGCATCTGAACACCACGAACAACAACTGATAGTTCATGAGCCTGCTTCCACAGAGGCTTATGAAGCTGAAGACATTCTAGCAGTTGAACCCACCGCTGCTGAAGACATTGGTCACCTTGACAATATTGAAGATGATGACGTTCTTCCTCAGAACGAACACAACTTCGTATCATCGCCTGTTCTCACGAACAGCGAACTCATCAGCATTGGTCGTCCTCTGACGCCAATTGCTCAAGATGCATCATGGGCTGATCACCCACAGCAACAAGACTCCCCAAGTACTCCCCAACCACAACCACAAGTTACACCGCCTGTTCAAGAAGAACAAGAAGACCTTGAGGCCCAGCCAACTCCATCTCCAAAGGCGTCGCCAGTTTTTCGCAGGCTTCGCAAAGGACAAAAGCCTTAGGTCCCTCTTGCGAGCATTCCAGAAGGAGAAATGCACCACTCATCTGTTGCACATCAAGTGTTTCCAGAAGCCACTCCGACTGTGAATGTCTTCGTGTCTGAAGCCCAAGCTGCTGAAGACAATCCGGCTGCATCAGCCGATGAAAATCAAGATGTACGTGTCCCCACTCCCCCCAATACTGAAGAAGTTGTTCCTGATGTGAACGTGCCAGTGCCCGACCCTCCAGCTCATCAAGTGGAGGTTGAAAATCTTGAGGCTGCCACCACCAACACCAATGACGCCAATGACGTTGTCATGGCTGAAGCTAATGTGGAGCTTGCACCAACCAATGTGCCTGAAGCCAATGATGCAACTGCTCCTGAAGTGTCTGTTGTGCGGCCTGAAGCCTCAGTTGATGCCACTGCTCCTGTTCCGCCACCAAGGCCCTATACTATTGAGCAAGCATACAATCATGGTCAGCTAACCACTGTCCGATGGCCCGTTCTGGTCCCTCCGCCTACTACTTCTGGTCCTCAGTTTGATTATCATGTTGAGCACAGGCCTCAGGTCCAGAAACCAAAGCCAAGACTGCCAAGGTTCCCAGGAACTGCCAACTCTACAGGGTCCTTCAATGCAAATGGCTTCAAAAGCCACAACACCTTCTTTGATAGCGCAAAGAACCCCTACACAAAGCCTAGAATATCATCTGATCGTTTCTGGAGCTATCAGCAGCGAAGCTATTACTCCTGCGTTCTGTATGATCAAGGGCGCATTTTCCCTCATATGCGCCACGACACTGAAGCCATTGCTAGACTGCCATGCTTAGAAGAAGCACTTGACTGCTTTCGTGATGCAGGTCTGCTCAGCTTTGTGACAGACAAAGAGCATTGGAATGAGGAACTTTTGCTTCAATTCTATGCTACCCTCCACATTCGTGGCTATAACAGGGATATAAAGACATGGGTTCTTGAGTGGATGACTGGAAATGTTCATCATGAAGCCAAAGCTCATGACATCATTGAGCTTACAGGCGTATCCACTCCCGGAGAGCTGTACGAACCTGATTGTCAACTTCACCTCAATGCACTGGAGAGCATCTTCCATAAGCTAGAACCCAACATGAGCCAGATGTTGAGCATGATGAAGCCTTTGCCACATGACGCTGAATACCCAACAGAGTTCTTTGTTGATGACCTTGAGTATCTGCCTCGCACCATATATCACATCATCAGGCGGACTCTATGGCCTATCAAAGGGCATTCATCAGCTGCAAAACTTGAAGGAGCCATGAAGACATTGGTCTTTTACATCCTCAATGGCATCAACTTCAATACACAAGAATTCTTCATCCGGCAACTTGCTGCTTCTAGATCTGACCTTTTTGGCCTGAAGTTCTATGCTCCATGGGTCATGCGCCTCATCAAGCTACACTTTGCTATCAACTATCAGCCCTCTGCTCACAATCATCTGATCTTTCTACCAGAGGTTGATATGTCAGTTGAAGCCATATACCCTGAGCCAGCCAAGAAGCCTCTTTGTCTTCAAAATGCTGAACACCAAAGCTTCACTCAGCCCATGGAAGGAGTCCAAGAAATAACTCGTATCTATCCAATGGCTGGGAACACTCGTCCCTCATCGTGCGCAAACTGAAGCTACTGAGAGCACAATTGCCCAAAGACCCAAGAAGAGCTCTCGCATTCTAAATGACCGAGAACTACTTGTGGCGCTGCATCAGAAACAAGATAAGCATCACTTTTGGCTCAAGTGACAAATGCAAAGCCTCTTGGTGGACGTTAATCGCATTCGAAATCTTGCCACCAAAAATGCCTTTGTCACACACGAGACCTGTCGGTGATCATGGAAGAGTTTGACGCTGCTTAGTGCTGAAGAAGATCTTCAAGACGATGGCTTCACTGAAAGATTCAAGTTTGACTCCACTCCTCCACGGAATGCTGTCCTACGTCAAACCCCATCTCTTGAAGACTCTGACTATTCTTCCTCCGCGGCAACTGTGAATGCCAGAGTGATCGATGATGAAGATGATGCTACTTCACCGCGTCCTACTTCTGCACGCATCGACACTGCACCAAGTACATCTGCACCGCCAAACAACAACGACAACCCTGATGCTTCTCCTACTCCTAAGAACGAGTAGATACTCTATGTCTTCAAACCTTTTTGGTCATTACTGACAAAAGGGGGAGAAGCGTATGAGTTGATAGTCTTCAAACGGGTTCATATGGGCGATTGCTTTATATTTTGCCTCGTGTTTACAACTCTCGCTTTTGATACACTTAAACTCGATGGTCGTCTGCTACTTATTTGCTTTTCTATGATGCGATGATAAATTCCACATGTGCGATGATAACTTCCGCACTTAGATCATTCTGCAGACGTCCATTTTTCATTATGCATGTCATTCCTTTTGTTACATCATTTCATGCATGATGAATTATCTTCATAAGTTGAAGAGGATCTCCACAAGTACAACCTGCCATGTGCATTTGCATTCCAAAAGCAAATTACTTATATGCACATCTTCAGGGGGAGCCTCTGCCACTTATGAAGACAATACCCTATCCTCTACAATTTCACATACTTTATTCCCGTTGAAAACTTCAACCAGTTTGTCATCAATCACCAAAAAGGGGGAGATTGTAAGTGCATCTAGTGCCACCCCTTGTTGGTTTTGGAGTATTGACGACAAAGTTGGTTGAGGGACTAATGCGTTTGTGAGAATTGCAGGATAACACAGGTAGTGTCCCTCATTGATTCGGTTTACCTACCGGAGATGACCCCTAAAAATGTATGAAGACATTGAAGACAATGGTGGTATGTGAAGATATTCACATTGAAGACTATGACATGAGAAGACATTGAGTGAAGAATATGGAGCACGATGACTGTGTCGTTTCGTTGTTTCCTTTTCTTCTTTGTTGAGTCATAGGAACCACCGTACTATTAAGTGGGGTCCAAGTGAACTAAGTCAGAATGACTGAAGTGACGCTCAACTAAAATCCTATGTCTTCGAGCGAAGACAATGAGATCAAATCTTATCCAGAGCTGGATGAGTCAGCTTTGCTTGTAGCCCAAGTAAAGTTGCCATGTGTGTTTGAAATCTGACCGTTGGAACACATGTCAGTTCCTTAGTGACCCAGGGTCATTTCGGACATATCAGGTCGGGTTGCCTTGTGGCTATAAATAGCCCACCCCCTACACCATAAATTGGTGGCTGCTCAGAGTTAGTTTATGGCTTTTGTCGTTTGAGAGAAGCCCACCTCGAAGACTTTGAGAGAGAGAAATCCTTGCGAGGACAAAGCCCAAACACCCAGAGCCAAAGAGTGTTAGGCATCACTAAAGTCTTTCTGTCTATGTGACCTGAAGACTTATTACACTTGAGGATTGTGAATCCTCCAGGCGGTTAGGCGTCGCATTTTGAGCATCCAAGAGTCATTGTGGATCGCCGGTGAACAAAGTCTGTGAAGGTTCGGAAGTCTACCTTGAAGACTTACCAGAGTGATTGGGCAAGGACTAGGTGTCCTTAGCTCAAGGGGAATAAGGTGAAGACACGGTCTTCTGAGTTGAATCTCAGCTTCCCTAACCAGATGTACAGTTGTCACAGCAATTTGAACTGGTCCAACAAATCCTGTGTCTTCAACAAGTGAGTGGTTCTATCATATCTCCCCCTTTTTACTTAGTGTTTGTCTTCATGAAGTCATTGCTTAATCGTCATACCTGTTTGACTTCATTGCTTGACTACTATCGTTTGCTGGCTTCATACTATCTTCCATCCCGATCCTTACTACCTAGATGCTATTAGTCTTTGTACTTTCACATTATCGCATACTTGACTATGGCTTGCTTGTTGTAGTTTATCTTCCGCTGCATATCAATTAGGTCATTTCTATTGTTTGTCTTTGAAACTTCCACGTTTTGAAGACTTTCATAAAAATCACCTATTCACCCCCCTCTAGTCGATAACTAGCACTTTCAAAAATAAAACACATAGGGTCTATACATACACAATTTATCTTAGTCACTCCAATAGTACGTCCACTACACATTCACGCATTTCACATCTTTCTACATCTACGAGAACCTACGAAAGGGTTAACGTAAATTGCCTCTCTCTCTCCTCCCCTGATTTTCATGGTGGTGGGCCCCTCCCTCCCCCAATCTACAATCAACAGCTCACACGTTTCACATTACGTTAATTACGTAACTAGGATTACGTAGGTGTAGCATTACTCGTCCTAAAAAACCAAACTAAGCCAACCTCCCAGCATATCGCGCGGGAAAAGATCCAGCCGCGCCATTTTAGTCGGGATTACCGGATTACTAGTAGTTGTCAGGACCCCGACTCAATGCCACATAGATCTAGCATGTAACACTTCATATCACTTTGCGGCCTCACGCACGGTATTCCCACGGGTGTCGCCTTACCTTTACCCGGGACCGTTTGCGCCTTTTGGCACACGTATATGACAGTGTCGCTAGCATCCATATGATAAGGAGCCCGGGCTGACATGGCTAGTCGTAAACCCAAAGTGGCACAAACTTACAGGGACAGGCATCCATGACCCAGCATCGAACGTGTCGGTCATCAGCGAGTGAATCCAGGCTGTAGCACTGGGCTAGCAGGACTCCGGTGAACCGGGCTGTAGCGGGCTAACAGGACTCCGGTATTCATCGCGTGAAATTTCCCCGAAGGGACAGACACAGGAACGAAGAAGGACACATGCCGGACAGCCTAAGTGTTCCGGAGCAGTAGCAAGCTACCATGGCTCGGTGGAAACACTAGGAGACATTTCCCGGTAAGAGAGGCTACTAAAGATAAACAACTAGATAGTCAGATCCCACACATACCAAGCATTTCAAAACATACACACAATATGCTCGATATGTGCAATACAACATGGCATCACAAAATGACTCTACGACTCAAGTAATTTATTCAATAGGCTCCGAGGAGCGAGACATTACAAACATGGGTCTCATGACCCAACAATCAGAGCATACAAGTCAAAGCACAAGCGGAAGCTATCATGTCTGGGTACAGACATCTATAAATGAAAAAGGCTGAGAAGCCTGACTATCTATCAGATCCTGCCGAGGGCACAAGATCGTAGCTGAGGTAACAAGCTAAACGTCGAAGTCCACGCGGAACTACTAGTGAGACCGAAGTCTCTCTGCAAAAACATAAAATAGGCAAACGTGAGTACAAATGTACCCAGCAAGACTTACATCAGAACTAACTACATATGCATCATTATCAACAAAGGGTGTGGTGGAGTTTAACTGCAGCAAGCCAGCTTTGACTCGGTGGCTAACCTGAACTACGACTGCAAGTAACTCTTTTGAGGTGGCGCACACGAGTCCACACATTCACCATATCAATACACCACTATGGATCTGCTCCCGTCTCCCTACGAGAACGCCATCCATAGCACTCACGCTTATCTTGCGTATTTTAGAGTATCCACTTTCACTTGTCTATGAACTGTACAAGGGGTCCACGTTTCCATATCCGAGGAATCCGGCTATTCGAATAGATAATGATAACCCTGCAGGGGTGTACTTCTTCACACACGCTTTCGCCACTTATCGCCCTGTACACGTCATGTACCTCGGCAACCTTCAAGCGGAAGCCGGGCGAGGGAGTCGGCCACGACCTGACTAACCGAACAAGTCTCTAGTCCAGGTTTATCGCCTATTCGGGTTCCATCCGCAAGGAGATCCGGCCGGGGTGTCGCTCACGGCCCCAAACAATGTGTGCAGGGTTCCCAAGCCCACCAACCGGGTGCCACTTGGTACACCGTGCCACTGTGCCTAGTCTGTCCCAATCCCACCTGTACCGGGTGCCACTTGGTAGAGTACTAACACTACCTACAAACGCTAGAAACTAGTTGCAACTCCTGGACAGAGATCATGTTGATTAATAAGTCGAGAGGGGTCGAGTTACCGGAACCCAATGTGTGGTAGTAACTGGTCATGGATCACAAACACAGAACTCAGTTCCTGAGGACGGCTGCAATGAGACAACCCACCATGTACTCCTACATGGCCTCTCACTGCTACCTTTACCAAATCGTGTTCACACGCTTAGCTCACACACCGTAGGACATGTTCACACACCTCTGATTCATCCCCGATGAATCAGACCTGACTCAACTCTAAGCAGTAGCAGGCATGACAACAAGCATGAATGAGTAGGCACATCAGGGCTCAAACAACTCCTACTCATGCTAGTGGGTTTCATCTATTTACTGTGGCAATGACAGGTCATGCAAAGGATAAAGGGGTTCAGCTACCGCAGCAAGTATCAAATATGTCGTTGTTGTCCTAATGCAGTAAAAGAGAGCAGGAGCGAGAGAGTGGGATTTTATCGGAATGAACAAGGGGGTTTTGCTTGCCTGGCACTTCTGAAGATAACATTGAGTCTTCATCAGTGTCAACGATCACATCATCGGTATCACGTCTATCGAGAGGGGACAAATACCGGCAACACAGAAGGGAACACAATCAATGCAATGCACAATATGATGCATGATCATGACATGGCAAAATGAATGTGTTTTGGGCTAATGCATCTAAAACCAGATTAAATGAAGTTGGTTTGAATTCAAGATTCAAATTCAAACTCCATATGTGGTTATTTAAATGTCATTCACTTCATTTGCCCTAAACAGTAGTGATAAGTTGTTCTAACGTGCATGAAAATGGTACAGATGGATTCCTTGAATTTTTCTGATAATTTTTCATATATAAATTATTTAATTTGGAGTTACGGTTAATTTTCTATGCTTTATTGAAGTTTATATAATTTTCTGGAATTATAAATCATTTCCTAATTTATTTTAATTCCAGAAAGGAATTATTGCGTCAGCATGACCTCATGCTGACCTCAGCAGGTCAACGGGCGCCGTCCAGGTCAAACTGACCTGTGGGACCCATATGTCAGCGTCACAGTTAGTTAACAGGGGGTTATCTGCTTAATTAAAGGATTAGGGGGGGTCGGGGCCCACTGGTCAGTGTTAGTGGCTAATTAGGTTTAGCTAATGGCCTGGGGCCCACACGTCAGTGAGAGAGAGGGGAGGGTCAAACCCGGGTCAACTCGCCGGAGTTGACCCGAGGCTCGTCGCCGGCGAGGCCAGGGACGGCGGAGAGCGTCGGGATTCGCCCTCCGATGACCAAAAGAGCGGCGGAGGGGCTCTACGGGATGCCCAGGCCCGCGCGCATCTAACAGGGCCAACGGGAGAAGCTAGGGTGGCCGGAGGCGACGACAATCATGACGACGGCGGTGGCCGGAGTTCGGGTGGTGGCGGGTTTGGCGCTACGAGCGGTGGTTTGGCGCGCTGAGGGCACTAGGGAGAAGCTCTTGATCCTACGCATCCAAAGGAACGGACGGGAGGCCGTGAGGTGGCCGGAGTTGAGCACGGCGTCGACCTCGGCGGCGGCCGGAGCTCGGGCGAGCTCGGGGTCGGGGTTGGGGAGCACGGCAGGAGGAGCTGGGGCGTGCTACGGACTCCTGAGATCACGGTGAGCACGTCAGTGGGCTCGGATACGAGCTGGGGTGGCTGTGGCCACGGCCACGCCATGGCCGGCGGCGAGAAACTCTCGGCCGCGGTGGAGGAAGAGGCTAGGGGATGAGTGCGAGCTTGAGGGAAGGGGGAAGAGGAAGAGGGGCTCACAGTGGACTAGACGGAGGGGTCGGCGAGCTCGGGGAGCTCGGGGAGGCGTCGGAGGCGGCGAATCGACAGCGGCGGTCCTCGGTGGCCGAGGAGGGGAAAAGCGTCGGGACGGTGCTTCGGGGCTTCTCCGGTCGCGTGAGCCGACGGGGAGGTCGAGGGAGGCACTGCGGAGCTCAGGAGCACGTCGGGGAGGAGAGGGGGTGGTGGTGGCCATGGGTACGGCGACGATGACGGCGAGCTCCGCTCGGTGGTATGCGCGAGAGGGAAGCAGAGGAGGGAATGGGGTCCAGGGGGAGAGAGGAGAGGTGCAGGGGGCGAGAGGGAGTGCGTGGCGTCTCCGGGCGTCGAGGAGGGAGGCAACCAGGCAGGAGGTGGCCAGGGGGGAAGCAGGAGGTGGCCGAGGCCTCTCGGGCGCGCGCCATGCCTCGCCTCTGTTCGTCCTCCTGGCAGAGGAGGAAGAGGACAAGGGGGAGGAGGTGGGCTGGGCCGGCTGGGCCGGCCAGATGGAGCTGGGCCAGGCTCTGGTGGGCTGCACGGTAAGGCCAGGTAACTTCCTTCTCTCTCTCTCTTTTATTTCTATTTTTGTTCTGTTTTATTTTGGTTTAGTAAAATACTAAACCATTTTATAAAATCCTGAAAATAATTATGTGGCTAGAACTAAAATATATCAAACCACATAAAATGTTCCAGTAATTTTTTTTGGACATATATTATTTATATATCAAATATAAATCCAATGCAAATAGCTATTTATTTAATTCAAAGGCCCAAAATAATTAACTCTGAGATACCAAAAATATTGTTTTGAGTTTTACCTCTTTGCAATATTTTCAGAGACTAAGAGGAGCATTTTCTTGGACTTCTTTGAGGAGATTTTAATGTTGATCATTTTTAGAAGGTTTCTGAGGCTTTGAAAATTCCTCAATTCAAATTTCATTTGAATTAAAACATGATGCTCACATGAGGTCTAGCCTAGTGCATAACAGGACCAGGGATGTGACAACTCACCCCCACTAAACAAGAATCTCGTCTCGAGATTCAAGCGTAGGGTAGGATGAAGGGGAAATGCAAACTAGTACAATCTTCACGATCCAGGGTGCACTTCAGTTGAACGTTGATTCATTCACCATCATTGTCTTGATGTCTTGCTCTGAGAAATCCTGTCAACATGACATGGAGGGAAGAATGAGACTCTAGAAGGGTCGATCTTCTCGAAGATCGAACAACTCACAGAATGAGACATAGGACCAACTCTCGGGTTGAGACACGAGATACACATCAAGAGGGGTGGAAAGAAACGGATGATGAAGGTTCGCTAGGTAGACAACAATTCCACACCTAAGAAGGTGGTAAACGATTGTCAACGTAGCGAGGAATTGAGTGGCCATGATACCACGACGAAACATCGCTGGAGGAGGGTGATTCGTAGATTATTACCTTAAGTGGCAAAAAGAATTACTTTTGATATAGAGATCATTGAGACTCTCTATATCAGCCTAAGGCAAATCACAGCAATCGACTGGCGGGGGTCGGTAGAATGGCATACTCGGACTTGGATGATGTGGATTACCTTGTTGAAGACAACGTAATGGATGAATTTGCTTATCACCGGAAATGGAAGAGACCCATGGTAGAATGGCACATTGGCGGTGCAAGCTGGGAACAAAATGCAAATGCTGGGAATGATTCTGGTAACTGGGGAAGAACCCAACAATAGAGAGTGAATTCACTGTTTGAGAAGGTCACAGCATTGCTGAGGGAACTGAGAGCATCCCAGTTAGTGCCGATGATAACACCTAGCGCTTGTGCGTGCTCCCAAGAACTTGAGCATTTCCATATTCATCAAGGTTTTACCAACATCCGTGTCAAGGATCCTGGCAACACAACATACCACCATGATGAACAACGATGGACGAGGCAGATGCATAGGAAGATAACATCAACTCAGATTTCACCCTAGCGAGGCCAAGGAAACAAAATCTGGATGATCGACCGAGAGACATTTAGCCCTCCGCTTCTAATGTTCTCCTTGACGTGCTAGTGTAACCCATTCATAGATATGGTTTGATAAGTAGAACATCAAGTAAAGGTCGGACTTCGGGAGCAATAGAATCCATAAGGAACAGTTACGGAGGTAAATCCTACGAAATCCTTATGGGGAGGTGGCCAACTTCCTCAACAAGATACTACAATGATAGGTCTTCCGGCTGGGTGTGTTGGCCACGACATCCACTTTACCGGTTATCGAGGGACCAATATTATAGTTCTTGGGAAATGTTCCAACCATCATATCTGCCTGAGATTCAGATCTGGTTGGTGTCAGGATATTCCAGACTCATCGAGTCTAGGAAGAAAAATGAAAGTTTGCAACACAAATCGACGAGATGACGTTGCGGGATTCTCGGGAAATGAACTATGATAGCAAGCTCCAAAACATGAGCTGGTTCTGCTACAAACATGTGAACATGTTGTCCCAGACAAGCATGACCACATGGTAGTCTTATAATAAAGCACTACTGAGTTCTGGTTGGGAACCATCATCGAGGATATCAAAGTTCTTGATTAAGCCCGGGTTAGCTCTTAAAAGAACTCCTTCTCCTAGAACAAATCAGTTAGTGGCTTGGTGTGCTAGGGATACATACGGAATGAAGATGATCAGTCTATCAGACCATAGAATACTTCGCACATGCATGACTGACTTGGGACGATTCCACAGGAAGCAAAACTAACTTTCTCGAACCCACGGCGGCAACTTACATCAAATGCACGTGAATCAAAGAAAGTCACTTCTTTCATCCAGCATATACTTCATGAACGGGGCATGAAGAAAATGCCTATAAAAGTTTCCAACACTAGGTTGATGTTCAACATGAATCATGGGGGAGACAAAATGCTGCTGATGGGCTCAACAACAACTCATCGGAATTTCCATATCACTGGACTTCCACCATCATGTGAACACGGTGATAGCATTGGTCAGACCCAAAAGATATAATGGTGTATGCTCGAGGGATCAACCACGAGTAGGACAACATTACGAACATCGCTGGTTCTAACTTGATTTGACGATAGCCCACACTCAAATCAAAGGATTGATAAGACAATAGGTCCAGCAACTGATCACAGGGACCAATCGATGAAGATATCATCTTTCTTCAACACACACTACACAAGAATATCCCTTTGGAACGAACTAAGTTAGGCAAGCTTTTATCTTCCAACCCTCCAAGTTGTCGTTTAGCTTAACCAACTAGCTTAGGGATATCTAACACCGATTCTTGGAGAGAAGGTGGTTCACAAGAAACCAACTTGATCACGAGCTCAACATAGCGGTCAGGTGACAACCTAGTGATACTTTCGAGAAGATATTCGGAAAATCACGAACCACCGGTATGTTACTAAACCCGAGAACAATCTTGCTTTTAAGGCAAGACGATATGATAAAAAGGGCGAGGGATTGCCAAAAATCCTAACTCATCAATCAAAGAGTGCACCAGGAAATAAGGACTAGGTAGCACAATCTATCTTAGAATGGTGATTCAATAACCAACATGCTAAGAATGAGAATATTGTCCATTTACTACCAAGCAACAGAGTTGCTAGCAGTATTGATTTCACACACCACGATGCACTTGTCGGCATTCCGGTTACGATAACACAGGAACCGAGGAATGAACAATGATGGCAAGAAGTATCACTGTACCAAGAGTTCATAGGATGGTGTGCAATTCCTACCATAGTGCCGATATAAAAGATGGTAATACTCCAAGGTAGAACAGAGCAAAAGCTGGATTGGCATTTTGATCTGCGGAGTACAATTGTTTTGACCCAATCCTAGATATGGATGAGGTACTGGAGTTTGTTTCTCCTAGTCATCCTGAATAGAATGGCTTGACGGACCACAAGAATAATAGGCATCGATGAACGATTGCACACATACTCTTGTCTATCAATTGATAGACGAGGGTCAAAAGACAACTAACGAGGGACAACCCAAAGGAACATATGTTTTGTGAGTTGTGGATGCATAGATTAGTATGTCGAGCAGAGCTCAACATGTTTCTTCCGGATAACCTATGCGGAAAGGTTGAACTGGCAGGGTCACAATATATAATGGAGAACTCATCAAGAGCATTCTGGTTGTGATCGTTCAGTCCAACGAGGAACTTCTGCCATAAGTGGTTCATGGTATTTGGAAGAAGAAGATACCACGGACTCCAAGGGCTATCACAAAGGTTACTAATAACCTAAGGGAGCTAGCAATTACTATCAACATGAAGTAAGTAAGGTGAATCTCGGGTTCAAAACCCAAGGAGTAGAATACCTACTACTAAGTAGCATCACGGGATGCTTTCGAGAATGATAGCCAGAATCATCACACTGGGAACACAAGGCACGACTGGATTACTAGGTGATCCCCTAAGACACCTAGGGTCATAATAATATCTCCAATATATATGTCAAGGTAACAGAGTACCTCAACTCACTGATTAGTGTGGTTAATCTGGCCCATGGGAACATTGAAACGGGAAGAAAGGATTTGCAAACGCATCAGACTACCTAGAAACCTGGGATGACTCGGACAGCATAACGGCTGTAAATGCTCAGAAAAGATTTGAGACATTCACAAAATGGTGGCATAACCACTCAGAAGCACAATATCAAGGTTTCGAGATCAACAATTAACATACGGAAGTAGTAGGAACTGAACTGAGACTTAAATCCAACAATCTTATAGGTCTACGGACTAGTAATACGTGATCCTGATAGAAAGAAAAGATAGCCTAGTTCTTAATCCCCGCAGGAAAGATAAGATGACTCAGATCAGAAGGGCATGAGGTATAAGGAGTAAAAAGAGCCTTACGTTCCATCCCACAATCAACTCCCTTATATAGCTAAAGAATTTCTAGACTCAACCTCGACCAGTTTGGCTTGGTAATCCTACAGGCAGTCAAGCTCTGATACCAACGCTGTCAGGACCCCGACTCAATGCCACATAGATCTAGCATGTAACACTTCATATCACTTTGCGGCCTCACGCACGGTATTCCCACGGGTGTCGCCTTACCTTTACCCGGGACCGTTTGCGCCTTTTGGCACACGTATATGACAGTGTCGCTAGCATCCATATGATAAGGAGCCCGGGCTGACATGGCTAGTCGTAAACCCAAAGTGGCACAAACTTACAGGGACAGGCATCCATGACCCAGCATCGAACGTGTCGGTCATCAGCGAGTGAATCCAGGCTGTAGCACTGGGCTAGCAGGACTCCGGTGAACCGGGCTGTAGCGGGCTAACAGGACTCCGGTATTCATCGCGTGAAATTTCCCCGAAGGGACAGACACAGGAACGAAGAAGGACACATGCCGGACAGCCTAAGTGTTCCGGAGCAGTAGCAAGCTACCATGGCTCGGTGGAAACACTAGGAGACATTTCCCGGTAAGAGAGGCTACTAAAGATAAACAACTAGATAGTCAGATCCCACACATACCAAGCATTTCAAAACATACACACAATATGCTCGATATGTGCAATACAACATGGCATCACAAAATGACTCTACGACTCAAGTAATTTATTCAATAGGCTCCGAGGAGCGAGACATTACAAACATGGGTCTCATGACCCAACAATCAGAGCATACAAGTCAAAGCACAAGCGGAAGCTATCATGTCTGGGTACAGACATCTATAAATGAAAAAGGCTGAGAAGCCTGACTATCTATCAGATCCTGCCGAGGGCACAAGATCGTAGCTGAGGTAACAAGCTAAACGTCGAAGTCCACGCGGAACTACTAGTGAGACCGAAGTCTCTCTGCAAAAACATAAAATAGGCAAACGTGAGTACAAATGTACCCAGCAAGACTTACATCAGAACTAACTACATATGCATCATTATCAACAAAGGGGGTGGTGGAGTTTAACTGCAGCAAGCCAGCTTTGACTCGGTGGCTAACCTGAACTACGACTGCAAGTAACTCTTTTGAGGTGGCGCACACGAGTCCACACATTCACCATATCAATACACCACTATGGATCCGCTCCCGTCTCCCTACGAGAACGCCATCCATAGCACTCACGCTTATCTTGCGTATTTTAGAGTATCCACTTTCACTTGTCTATGAACTGTACAAGGGGTCCACGTTTCCATATCCGAGGAATCCGGCTATTCGAATAGATAATGATAACCCTGCAGGGGTGTACTTCTTCACACACGCTTTCGCCACTTATCGCCCTGTACACGTCATGTACCTCGGCAACCTTCAAGCGGAAGCCGGGCGAGGGAGTCGGCCACGACCTGACTAACCGAACAAGTCTCTAGTCCAGGTTTATCGCCTATTCGGGTTCCATCCGCAAGGAGATCCGGCCGGGGTGTCGCTCACGGCCCCAAACGATGTGTGCAGGGTTCCCAAGCCCACCAACCGGGTGCCACTTGGTACACCGTGCCACTGTGCCTAGTCTGTCCCAATCCCACCTGTACCGGGTGCCACTTGGTAGAGTACTAACACTACCTACAAAGGCTAGAAACTAGTTGCAACTCCTGGACAGAGATCATGTTGATTAATAAGTCGAGAGGGGTCGAGTTACCGGAACCCAATGTGTGGTAGTAACTGGTCATGGATCACAAACACAGAACTCAGTTCCTGAGGACGGCTGCAATGAGACAACCCACCATGTACTCCTACATGGCCTCTCACCGCTACCTTTACCAAATCGTGTTCACACGCTTAGCTCACACACCGTAGGACATGTTCACACACCTCTGATTCATCCCCGATGAATCAGACCTGACTCAACTCTAAGCAGTAGCAGGCATGACAACAAGCATGAATGAGTAGGCACATCAGGGCTCAAACAACTCCTACTCATGCTAGTGGGTTTCATCTATTTACTGTGGCAATGACAGGTCATGCAAAGGATAAAGGGGTTCAGCTACCGCAGCAAGTATCAAATATGTCGTTGTTGTCCTAATGCAGTAAAAGAGAGCAGGAGCGAGAGAGTGGGATTTTATCGGAATGAACAAGGGGGTTTTGCTTGCCTGGCACTTCTGAAGATAACATTGAGTCTTCATCAGTGTCAACGATCACATCATCGGTATCACGTCTATCGAGAGGGGACAAATACCGGCAACACAGAAGGGAACACAATCAATGCAATGCACAATATGATGCATGATCATGACATGGCAAAATGAATGTGTTTTGGGCTAATGCATCTAAAACCAGATTAAATGAAGTTGGTTTGAATTCAAGATTCAAATTCAAACTCCATATGTGGTTATTTAAATGTCATTCACTTCATTTGCCCTAAACAGTAGTGATAAGTTGTTCTAACGTGCATGAAAATGGTACAGATGGATTCCTTGAATTTTTCTGATAATTTTTCATATATAAATTATTTAATTTGGAGTTACGGTTAATTTTCTATGCTTTATTGAAGTTTATATAATTTTCTGGAATTATAAATCATTTCCTAATTTATTTTAATTCCAGAAAGGAATTATTGCGTCAGCATGACCTCATGCTGACCTCAGCAGGTCAACGGGCGTCGTCCAGGTCAAACTGACCTGTGGGACCCATATGTCAGCGTCACAGTTAGTTAACAGGGGGTTATCTGCTTAATTAAAGGATTAGGGGGGGGGTCGGGGCCCACTGGTCAGTGTTAGTGGCTAATTAGGTTTAGCTAATGGCCTGGGGCCCACACGTCAGTGAGAGAGAGGGGAGGGTCAAACCCGGGTCAACTCGCCGGAGTTGACCCGAGGCTCGTCGCCGGCGAGGCCAGGGACGGCGGAGAGCGTCGAGATTCGCCCTCCGATGACCAAAAGAGCGGCGGAGGGGCTCTACGGGATGCCCAGGCCCGCGCGCGTCTAACAGGGCCAACGGGAGAAGCTAGGGTGGCCGGAGGCGACGGCAATCATGACGACGGCGGCGGCCGGAGTTCGGGTGGTGGCGGGTTTGGCGCTACGAGCGGTGGTTTGGCGCGCTGAGGGCACTAGGGAGAAGCTCTTGCTCCTACGCATCCAAAGGAACGGACGGGAGGCCGCGAGGTGGCCGGAGTTGAGCACGGCGTCAACCTCGGCGGCGGCCGGAGCTCGGGCGAGCTCAGGGTAGGGGTTGGGGAGCACGGCAGGAGGAGCTGGGGCGTGCTACGGACTCCTGAGATCACGGTGAGCACGTCAGTGGGCTCGGATACGAGCTGGGGTGGCTGTGGCCACGGCCACGCCATGGCCGGCGGCGAGAAACTCTCGGCCGCGGTGGAGGAAGAGGCTAGGGGATGAGTGCGAGCTTGAGGGAAGGGGGAAGAGGAAGAGGGGCTCACAGTGGACTGGACGGAGGGGTCGGCGAGCTCGGGGAGCTCGGGGAGGCGTCGGAGGCGGCGAATCGACAGCGGCGGTCCTCGGTGGCCGAGGAGGGGAAAAGCGTCGGGACGGTGCTTCGGGGCTTCTCCGGTCGCGTGAGCCGACGGGGAGGTCGAGGGAGGCACTGCGGAGCTCAGGAGCACGTCGGGGAGGAGAGGGGGTGGTGGTGGCCATGGGTACGGCGACGATGACGGCGAGCTCCGCTCGGTGGTATGCGCGAGAGGGAAGCAGAGGAGGGAATGGGGTCCAGGGGGAGAGAGGAGAGGTCCAGGGGGCGAGGGGGAGTGCGTGGCGTCTCCGGGCGTCGAGGAGGGAGGCAACCAGGCAGGAGGTGGCCAGGGGGGAAGCAGGAGGTGGCCGAGGCCTCTCGGGCGCGCGCCACGCCTCGCCTCTGTTCGTCCTCCTGGCAGAGGAGGAAGAGGACAAGGGGGAGGAGGTGGGCTGGGCCGGCTGGGCCGGCCAGATGGAGCTGGGCCAGGCTCTGGTGGGCTGCACGGTAAGGCCAGGTAACTTCCTTCTCTCTCTCTCTTTTATTTCTCTTTTTGTTCTGTTTTATTTTGGTTTAGTAAAATACTAAACCATTTTATAAAATCCTGAAAATAATTATGTGGCTAGAACTAAAATATATCAAACCACATAAAATGTTCCAGTAATTTTTTTTTGGACATATATTATTTATATATCAAATATAAATCCAATGCAAATAGCTATTTATTTAATTCAAAGGCCCAAAATAATTAACTCTGAGATACCAAAAATATTGTTTTGAGTTTTACCTCTTTGCAATATTTTCAGAGACTAAGAGGAGCATTTTCTTGGACTTCTTTGAGGAGATTTTAATGTTGATCATTTTTAGAAGGTTTCTGAGGCTTTGAAAATTCCTCAATTCAAATTTCATTTGAATTAAAACATGATGCTCACATGAGGTCTAGCCTAGTGCATAACAGGACCAGGGATGTGACAGTAGTAGTATTGATGGATCGCGCGAAGCAACAAGTTTTTTTTTGAGGGGGCGAAGCACCTAGTTTAAAAGGAAAAAAGGGGTACACTCACATCACTCCAGTCGCGGTCGCATTGCACCCCACACACGTTCGGTCCTACACACGGCTCACGCAAACGAAATGCGCTTTGGCTTGCCTCTTCACTGACACGTGGGTCTGCACTTGGAGAAACCGACCATGCGCCAAAATCCCCCCGCCCACCACACGAAAATCCTCCCCCCACCCAAAAATTCCCCCCAAATCCTAGATTCAACCGCCCTTCGGCCAACTAGCTAATAATATTCCCCAAACCCCCTCCCCTCTGTCCCCCTCCACTCCATTCGCTCCGCCAAAGCCACCCTCCCCGCCGTGCTGATACGTCGGTGCCGCAGTTTGTTGAGGGGACGCACGGCGATCCTCTCGCCCCCACAATACGCTCTCATAGACTGCCGTCTTCTAGCCGTGCCGCCACCGCTGGCGACGTTCTTTTGGAGGCGCACGGTGGTCAGCCCCGCCACCGCTGGCGACGTTCGTGTGGAGACGCACGGCGGTCAGCTTCTCCCATGGTACGCGCATTCTAGACTGAGGCCCCATGCATGTCGGTGTAGCACTGAATGTTAGCTGATAGATGTTGTTAATCTCACTGTTTGCCGAAGTAGTTTACAGTCAATATGCTCTGCTTAAGAAGCTTCCTTGCCCTGTTCTGCATTCAATCTGCTTAGCTGAGATGGCATGCCAAGGCCGATTAGTTGCTAAAATATCCTGCCATATATTTGTCAGGACGTAGATTGCCATGGTCTAGTAGCCAATCTGTTAGGTGAAATAGATCTACACCGTTTTATACTCGATCTTTGTTGCTGTGATGGCCTTCGATAGTTTGATGGCTATGTGCTCGGCCTCATTGACTGCTGAAACAGCGTGCCATAATTTAGCACTCAATTTGTTTGCTGAATTAGCTTTACATATATTTCGTTACTTAGATCTTCTCGTCCAAATATCTTGCCATGGATTTAGACATCGACCAAGGTATTTTTTTGGACTTCATAAAAAAGCATATATGTTTTTCCTGTAATATCTGGTAGAAGAACTAATTTGTATGTCTAACAGATGGACATGACTTGGATAACTTCTGCTCGAAGATTCTCCGTTGCATATGTCGAGGGGGTTGAAAACTTCATGAACTTTATCAGAGCTGAGTACGGTGGTCCGAAATCAGATGTGCTCTACCCATGTAGCAGTTGTATGAATTCGGTTACAAGACCCCAGTCAACTGTGCAAAATCATCTACACTTGTATGGGATGTCGGTCACATATACTAGGTGGGTTCATCATGGTGAAACAGTGAATGTCAATGTTATTGACTACGTGGAAGCAGCAGATCACCATCTTGATCTGCGTGATGCTCAGCTGGAAGAGGAGGAGGAGGTGCTGGTGGCGGAGCCAGTGAGTTTGACCAACATTGAAACAATGCTACGAAATGCGCGTGCATTCCGTGAACTTTCACCTGCAGAAGAAAAACGGTGGGCCCGCATGTTGGAACAATGCAACATGGTTGTCACCCCAGGAAATAAGTTGTCAGTATTCTCAGCTATGGTCACCTTTCTTCAGGTGAAGACATCTAAGCGAATGGCCAACAAATCATTCGATGCGATGTTGGCTGCTTTCCGCAAATCTTTCCCACATGCGTCTGAGCTGCCGCACACCTACACTAAAATGAAGAATTTCCTTCGTGCGGTTGGAATTGGATATGATATGATCCATGTTTGTAAGAATAATTATGTTCTGTTCCGGAAGGATTATGCCAACTTAAGTGAATGCCCGAAATGCAAATCATCAAGATGGCAGATGGAGATGCTGTGAAGAGGATTCCTCATAATGTTCTGAGACATTTTCCAATTATACCAAGATTGCAGAGGTTGTTTCATGATGCTGAAACAAGAGAGGATGTACTATGGCATTCTAGGAACCAGGAGTAAAGAGATCAGAATGTAATGAGCCATCCATCTCTTGGTAGTGAGTGGAAAATCTTCAATCATAAACACAAAAAGTTTGCTGCTGACCCGAGAAACATTAGACTTGGCTTAGCTTCAGATGGATTTAACCCATTTGGCCACCAAAGCGCCACATATAGCATGTGGTCAGTGCTTGTTATCCCTTACAACATGCCTCCAAATGTCTGCACCAAAGAATCAAACTACATGATGGCCTTTCTCATCCCAGGTCCAAAAAGTCCTGGAAAGGATTTTGATTTGTTCATGGAGCCTCATGTGGAGGAACTTCAACAGCTATGGAGGGTTGTTCTCACTCGAGACCTATATACCAGCCCACCAGCTGATTTCTTTCTATGTGCTGTTATAATTTGGTGCATCCATGATTATTCGGCTTTGGGCACTATGTCAGGGCGAACGACACATGGTTACAATGCATGTGTTCGCTGTGACAGGAATCCGCTGTCATACGCAATACTTAGCAAGATCTGTTACATTGGACATCGTCGTTTCCTTGCCAAGGACAAGCTGCACCATAGAAAATACCGAAGACATGTGTTCAGTGCAAAGCATGAAAACCATGATGCGCCAAAGAGGCTGACCGCCGATGAGTTGCAAGTGGACTTAGAGAAGGTCATGCATATTACACCAGGAAACCATCCTGGTAATGGTAGCGGGAAAAGGAAGCGTGGCAGGGCAGAAGAGAGATTATTGTTTACCCGTAGGTCCACTTTGTGGGACTTGGAGTATTGGAAAGATTTGGATCTACGGCATAATCTTGATCTGATGCACATCGAGAAAAATATATGTGACCGCATTATCGGCACACTTCTTAATATTGAAGGCAAGACGAAAGATACCTTAAATCTAGGATTGATTTGACACACCTGGGTATCAGACAGGATTTGCAGGTGCAATATGAAGGTAAACCACGGGATATGGCACCAGCTGTGTACGTCTTGGACAAGGTAAAAGGAAAAGAATTCTGCGAGGTCCTGTCACGTGTGAGATTCGCACATGGATTTTCTTCCAACCCTGGAAGGAGAGTCAGTGCAGACGGAAACAAGGTACAAGGGGTCAAAACTCATGACTGCCACATCCTACTTCAAAGGGTTGTACCTGTTATCCTTAGAGGATTGGGCCGCCCGGACTTATACAGAGCAGTTGCAGAGTTGGGACAATTCTTCAGGGAACTCCATAGTAGAAATATCAGGAAGATGCTTTGGAGCGTCTTAGAGACAAGATACCAACTATCCTATGGGACCTTGAGAGGATATATCCTCTAGCCTTCTTTGATGTGATGGTGCATTTGGTTGTTCATCTACCTGATGAGGCACTACTTAGAGGTCCAGTACAGTATGGTTGGATGTACACTATTGAAAGGCGGCTAGGCACTTTCAAGGGCTATGTTAGGAACAGAGCTAGACCCGAGGGTTCCATTGCAGAGGCCTACATTGCTACAGAAGCGTTGACATTCTGCTCAAAATACATTGAAGCAGCTGATCAGCTTAGCAAAGAGGTGGGTGAAGACAATCCCGGGCTCAATGTTTTCGATTATTCTGTTCGAGTTACAGGGAAGAGTCGACAAGAGGACAAACCTAAAGATTTGGACAAAATGGTTTGGTATGTGTTGAATAACTGTCCTGAGATACTACCTTATATCAAGTAAGTGCTAAGTACTACAGCTTATAGATCGTAATCTACTAAACTTGCAGCACATTCTTATATATTTAGATGTTTGACGTGATCACTATGTTGTGCAGCATCTACAAAAAGGAGTTACTGCCGCAAAATCCAAGAAATGTTGACAAACTGGTTATGGCAGGATTTGCGAAATGGTTCAAGAGCCATGTAAGCTTTTGAATTGCACTGTCAGTTTTTTAATATATTGAGTACATAAGATGATCAGCTTGTCTATTTTCTAACCATAGATTAAGAAGATGCGGGAGGATGGGCAGGCAGTTGATGATGCCCTTTACTCACTAGCAATGGGTCCTGATACTCAGGTAAGACATTATGAATCTTGCGTTGTTGGAGATGTGCGCTACAACACCCTTGCACGAGATGGAGGCAGGAAGATACAAAACAATGCCATCATGAGCACGGTACGTATGACAAAGAGACAACTGAAATGCATGCTAACATAACAGACATTGTTCAGTTGTAGTATATCTCCAGTTTCGAGGATCATTGGTGTGTGGTTTTGTTGTGTTGTCGTTGGTATTACCTGTTTTCTAGGATCGCAAAACCCAGAGCTGATGATTATTTCAAATCCATCAATGTCAAGGCGGCGTACTAGACCAACGAGCCTTTTATTTTGGCAAATCAAGCAACACAAATATTTTTCTTGGAAGACACATTTGCACGTAGCGATGACTGGAGAGTATTGCAAAGGATTGAGCAGAGGAATTCGTTTAATGAAGTTGCATAACAAGATGATGCTTACACTGCTCCTGATGTACAAGATAACGCAGATGTTCCTAATATCTTTGAGAACCATCACATCAATGGCACCGGCGAAAAGATTGCCTGATATGCTGTGGACATACAAGAGTTGATCAGGAAGAAGCCAACGTTCAAGGACGTTGAGGACGAAGAAGAAGGATGACACCATGGGGAATTACGATTTAGACTGATACACATGGCGAAGATGTTGACGCCGCTACTGCAGATGATGATTACATTGCTTTTGTCGTATTTGCCTATCAGAAGACATTTTTTATCTACTATGTGAAATTGTGTTTGCTATGACAACTGAAACCCGATGAACATGTTGTTTAGTATTTTGCTATGAGAACATAACTTGTTATGTATGCTGATTTGTGTTTGGTGATTGTATGACGACTAAAACATTATGCCATTGTTGTTTAGTTGTACTCATATTTGGCTGTGAAACTTGAATTTGGTGACATAGTTTGTTGTTGGACTGCAATTTGCTCGACGTCTTTGAATGAGGACAAAGCTGACCCGACAAGGCCTCTGCTAATTTATTTATTTATTACCAAAAGGGCCTCTGTCGGTGTTCTAGGAACGGGAGTCCCCAGACTTGCCTGCCTGCGGCCTGCGGCGTGGCTCAAGTGGGGGCCCAATGCAACCCAGCTTCGTCAGCTCAAGCTCAAGACCCTCGCGAGGGCCAAGCCTCCCGGGGCGGACGACAGGAAGCTTCCTCCGGAGCAGCCTCCTCAGGTAGGCTCGCAAGGAGGTGGAGAGATCAAGGCAGAGCACCTCCCGAGGGGCCCGTGACGCAAGCCATGACGATCGAGGACCAGGCGGGCGCCGGCCTGCGCAGTGTCCTTGTTTCTCTTTCGGTGCAAAGGGGGCAAGCACAGGCCAAGGCCTCAGGCAAAGGTTACCATTTCGGTGCAACGAGACCAAGACCAGCGGAACAGCAGGATAGAGGTCATTGTGGAGCCCAGGGCGGCGTCACCGTCATGACCTTTGGCAGCCGAAGACCAACTTTAGTCAGGATAAGTGTAGCAGATGTTCCCTTTCAAAATGGCCAATTGTTGGCGCCCTTCCCGCTCATTATTTGGGGAGAGGCCCAGGGCCTCCGCCTATAAATAGGACTAGCCACCCACGGGGGAGAGGCATCTAGATCATCTAGAGATCGACCAGAGAGAGAGAGAGAGAAGCAACTGAACTCACCCAAGCAGTTCATCACGCCAGCTCAAGAACAGCCCCTCGCGAGGTTGTTCTCCCTTTGTACTGTTCATCATCAGCCCCTAAGGCAATCCACCACACCACACACTGGAGTAGGGTATTACACCACAATGGTCGCCTGAACTAGTATAAATCTCGTGTCCCTTGTGTGTTCATATTTCTTGCTTAGATCTTTGCGAGACTTCGAGATGTGAGCTGGTAGGGGAGAGATCTTCATGCGTACCCGAGTGTTTGAACCTCAAGGGTCTGCTGGAACCCGAAATCCGACATTTGGCGCGCCAGGTAGGGGTGCGCTGGAATCTTTCTTCCGTTGGACGCGTCTGATCTTCCGTCGTGACCATGGCTGACGTTCGCCGAGCCCGCGTCGAGCGTCAGGCTGCTCTCGCAACCCGCGTCGCCCAGACAGCGCCCGTCAGCGGACGCCCCCGTCGTTCTCCATCGCCTGCTGCCAACGCCACCACCGGCCCGGCAGGGAACGAGCAGCAGGCCTCGCCCCTACATCCTCCGGTGCGACATGATGGCCGCGCCGCAACCCCGTCGCTGACTCCGCCCGGATCCTTGACTCGCGCCCGTCGCGCCCCCACAGAAGTGCCGCCCGCTCCAACAACCGATGCTGATGCTGGGACCAGGGGGCTCCGAGCCTTGGTCCCCGCCTTGCGGCAGGCCCAGTGGCCACCCAAGTTCAAGGCCGAGATGCCGCCGCGTTACAACGACACGGCGGACCCGCTGGTTTTCCTACTGGCATACGAGGAGGCTGTCCTCAAGGCTGGGGGCGACGACAGGGTGATGGCCAACTGGTTTCCCATGGTCCTCACCGGCATCCCGCGCATGTGGCTGCTCCACCTACCGACGGCTTCTGTGACCTCCTGGGGGGAGCTGCGTAGCCTCTTCCTCGCCCGCTACACCGCGCCAGCACCCCCGGTCGTCGCATCTCTCCTGGGAGGCTCGCAGGCGCCACCCGCGGGCCGCCACGTCAAGCCATTCACCCGCCAGATCGGTGTCGCTTCCAAGCGCCAGGGAGCTCCCCCAGGTTGGGTGGCACCCGAGGCTGATCTGACCTTCAACTCGGACAATCACCCCTCCAACCCCGCCAGTTCGGGTGCGCTCCCGATGCTGTGCACCCCCACCATCTGCCAAGTGGCCGTCACCAGGACCCTCATCAACGGTGGAGCTGGCCTTAACGTGCTCTCTGTGGAGGTCTTTAGCCTCCTCCACGTGCCACTCGAGCGGCTTCAGCCCAACAGGACCTTCTCAGGTGTCGGAGCCGGCTCCACTGTCTCCTTAGGGCAGATCCGCCTCCCGGTGACCTTTGGCACCTATGACAACTTCCGCACCGAGCTGATCGACTTCGACATCGCCCCCATCGGCCTCCCCTACAACGCCATCCTCGGCTACCCGGCCTTGGCCCGGTTCATGGCAACAACTCACCCAGTGTACAACCTCATGAAGATGCCCGGAAGCAGCAACGTCCTCACCGTGTTAGGAGACACAAGAGATGCGCTGCAGGCACTCAAGCTTGCCTTCAAGACAGCCGCGGTGGCACAGCCCGCCAGCTCTGACGCCCCTGAGCCCAAGGGGGCTGCACCGGGCAAGAGGAAGCAGCTATTCACCCAAGACAAGGCGGAAACCAAGCAGGTGCTGGTCGACAAGGACGGGTCCTCTAGTGCCACCTTCACCATAGGCGCAAACCTCGAAACCAAGCAGAAGGAGGCCTTGGTGAAGTTCCTGCGCACAAACAAGAAGGTGTTTGCGTGGGAACCTGATCAGCTAGAAGTGGTCCCGAGGGGCGTAATTGAGCATCACCTCAACATGTGCCCCAACGTGCGCCCCGTGAAGCAAAAAGCGAGGCGGTAGTCCACTTAGAAGCAAGCCTTCATCGTCCAAGAGACCCGCAAGCTAGAGGCGGTAGGGGTTATTCGCGAGGTCCGCTACCCAGATTGGTTGGCGAACCCGGTTGTCGTGCCAAAGAAGGGAGGAAAGGAACGCATGTGTGTCGACTTCACCAACCTCAACAAGGCCTGCCCGCCGGGTCCATTCCCGCTTCCTCGCAGCGACCGAATCGTCGACTCCACCGCTGAGTGCAACTTGTTATGCTTCCTGGATGCATTCTCGGGCTATCACCAGATCAAGATGGCAGTAGAAGACGTGGAAAAAACGGCTTTCCTGACTCCATGTGGAGTGTACTGCTATACATGCATGCCGTTTGGGCTGTGCAACGCAGGTGCGACCTTTCAGCGGCTGATGCATATCGCCTTGGGTCGGCAGCTCGGGAGGAATGCTGAGGCTTACGTTGATGACATTGTGGTGAAGTCTAGAGAGGCAAAAACCCTGGTACAGGACATGGAGGAAACCTTCGCGAGCCTCAATGAGGTGGACCTACGGCTCAACCCGGAGAAGTGTGTATTTGGACTGCCCTCGGGCAGGCTCCTGGGTTTCCTCATATCTCACAGGGGCATGGAGGCCAACCCGGAGAAGGTCAAAGCAGTCGAGGACATGAACCCACCGAAGACCCTCAGAGAGATGCAGAAGCTCACCGGGCGTGTGACTGCGCTAGGACGCTTCATCTCCAAGCTGGGGGAATGAGCACTGCCCTTCTTTAAGCTGATGAAGAAGAAGGGCCCCTTTGAATGGACTGAAGAGGCCGACAAGGCGTTCCAGGATCTCAAGAGGTACTTAACCAGCCCTCCGGTGATGGTAGCTCCGCGTCCTTGAGAGCCCCTGGTGCTCTACCTTGCAGCCACCCCCTACTCCGCCAGCGCAGCCCTGGTGGCGGTTAGGGAGGAGCGTTGGGCCAAAGCCGCAGCAACCGTCCGGGCAGAAACAAAGCAGAGCCAAGAAGGCTTCACGGAGACCGTAACCGTAGCCGAAAAGGATCAGCCGCAGCAGGGGAGCACACCCGGGACAGAAGAGGCCCCTCCAAGTGATCAACCGCTGGGGGCTCCATCGTCTCTGGAGGAACCCCGACCTCCGGAGAACGCAAGCAGCGCCAGCTCTCTCAACCTCATCGAGCACCCCGTGTACTTCGTCAGCACGGTGCTACGAGATGCAAGGGCGCGGTACCCCATGCCTAAAAAACTCCTCGCGCTGCTGGTGGCCTCACGCAAGCTGCGGCACTACTTCCAAGGTCATCCCATCAAGGTCGTCTCAGCATACCCCTTGGAAAGGGTACTCAGGAGCCTCATTTCAGCTGAAAGAGTCGTTGAGTGGAACATCGAGCTGCAAGCATTTCAGCTAGAATTTAGCATGACCAGAGTCATCAAGGGGCTGACCTTGCGAACTTCGTGGCAGAATGGGCAGAGGTGCTAGGCCTTGAGGCTGGCGAGGATCGGTCACTTTCCCCGGGAAGCGAGGCACTGGACGGCTGGGTCATGTACTTTGACGGGGCGTTCTCCCGACATGGCGCGGGGGCTGGTGCGGTGCTTGTATGTCCCACTCAGGACAAGCTCTACTATGCCGTACAAGTCAGTTTCTAGCACGGAGAAAAGGTCTCCAACAACATAGCAGAGTATGAAGGCCTGATAGCAGGCCTGAAAGCCGTAGTCGCCTTGGGGGTAAAGCGCCTCACCATCAAGGGTGATTCGCAACTTCTCGTCAATTTCTCCAACAAGGTGTACGAGCCGAAGGACGAGCACATGGAAGCCTACCTCGCGGAGGTATGCAGGATGGAGAAGCAGTTCTGGGGACTGGAGCTGCAGCATGTGCCTCGCGGCACCAATCAAGAGGCTGATGACATCGCCAAAAGGGCATCCAGGCGGCTACCTTAGGAGCCAGGCATCTTCGAGGAGTGACTCTTCAAGTCCTCGGCAGCGCCATTACTATCAAGCACGGCGCAGCCTTGGGAAGAGCTCCCCCAGCCGCCTACCTCGGGAGCCCCGGTCTGCGGCCCGGCCTTAGGAGCATGCCTGCTCCTGGCGTTGGAGCCTTAGGAACGATGCTGGATCGCAGATCTCAGGAACTACTTAACACAAGGGACCTTGCCGGAGAAGGAGGAGGAAGCAGAGCATGTGGCGCGGCAGGCCACGGCCTACTGCATCAAGGATGGAGAGCTCTACCGGAGGTGACCAAATGATGTGTCCCTGCGTTGCATTTCCAGAGAGCAAGGGAAGGAGCTGCTGGCAGACATACACGATGGAGATTGTGGGCATCACTCATCATGACGGACCCTCATTGGCAAGGCGTTCCGCTGCGGGTTCTATTGGCCCACGACACTCAGTGACGCCGTGGAGCTAGTGAAGGCTTGTGAGGCCTACCAATTAAATGCCAAGCAGATCCATCAACCGGCAGGGGGGTCTGCAGACTATACCCCTTTCATGGCCGTTCACAGTCTGGGGGTTGGACATCCTGGGACCGTTCCCTCGGGCGCCAGGGGGCTATCGCTATCTCTATGTTGCCATGGACAAGTTCACCAAGTGGGCTGAGGTAGAAGCCATCCGCACCATCCCCGCAGGCTCTGTAGTCAAGTTCATCAAGGGCCTCGTGAGCCGCTTCGGAGTGCCTAACCGCATCATCACCGACAACGGTTCACAATTCACCAGTAACCTCTTCAAAACATATTGTGCTAACCTTGGAACACAGATATGCTACGCTTCGGTAGCGCACCCCCGAAGAAGCTGGAGGCCTGTGGTAGGGGCTGGTACGACGAGCTCTAGTCCGTTTTGTGGTTTATCCGCACGACCGCGGCCAAACCAACTGGCGAGACTCCGTCCTTCCTCGTCTATGGAGCTGAGGCAGTCCTCCCTCACGAGGCCAGGTGTCATTCTGCACGGGTCCTGGCGTTCAATGAGTCGCAGCAGGGCGCCATCCGGGGGACGGAGCTCGTGCTGGGGGAGGAACAACATCGAGAGGCCGCCCTGCGAGCGGCAAGCTATCAACAGGCGCTGCGGTGGTACCACTGCCGCCACATCCGCCCCAGGACTCTTGAGGTAGGGGACCTCGTGCTCAGGCGGGTCCTCTCCAGGGAAGGGTTGCACAAGCTCTCTCCCATGTGGGAGGGCCCGTTCAAGGTTGTTCATGTTTCCGGCTCGGCTCCGCGCGCTTAGAGACCCAAGAGGGAGTACCCATCTAGAACGCGTGGAACATTCAACATCTCCGGAGATTCTACCCATGAGCAAGGCCCGGTGCCTGTGAAGAAGGCCAACGCCTGTGAAGCTGCCGCATTTTGGAGAAGGCTCGGTGCTTGTGAAGAAGGCCAACGCCTGTGAAGCTACCGCATTTTGGAGAAGGCCTTGTGCCTGTGAAGAAGGCCAACGCCTGTGAAGCTACCGTATTTTTGAGAAGGCCCGGTGCCTGTGAAGAAGGCCAATGCTTGTGAAGCTCGCCGCCTGTGACACTCTCACGTAATAATGAGTTGGGTTGTACATGCCCCAGAGTCTTCGGAGTGCCGCCCTCAGGCCTCGGGGGCTCCCGCCCACGCCCAGTGGCAGCACTTAGCTCCGCGCTGGTGAGAATATGTCGAAGACTAGATTAGGTGCCGGACGCGGCTTTTTCATTTGCTTTCTGCAGTTGGCTTGTTCTGTCGGATTTCGGGTTCCGGCAGACCCTCTAGGTTCGAACTCTGGGGTGCGCGCGGAGATTTCACCCTCTGCCTACCTACACCTCACCGCCTCTCTATGATCTAAGCAATCAAAGGAACAACACAAGGGACACAGAGTTTATACTGGTTCGGGCCACCATTGTGGTGTAATACCCTAGTCCAGTGTGTGGTGTGGTGGATTGCCTCTTGGGCTAATGATGAACAATACAAGGGAGAACAGCCTCGCGAGGGTCTGTTCTTGGCTGGTGCGATGAACTACTAGGGGGAGTTCAGTCGCTCTCTTGATCGATTGGTCCGTTGAGATCTTGTTCCTCTACCTTGTGGTGGATAGTCCTATTTATAGGCAAATGCCCTGGGCCTCCTCCCAAATATTGAGCGGGAAGGGCGCCAACAAGTGGCCATTTTGAAGGGGAACATCTAGTACACTTATCCTGACTAAAGTTGGTCCTCGCCTGCTAAAGGCTCTGGTGGTGACGCCGGCTTGGGCTCCACGATGACCTCCATCCTGCCATTCTGCTGGTCTTGGTCTTATTGCACCGAAATGGATGCCTTTGCTTGATGCTCCCACCTACGCTTGCTCCCTTTGCACCGAAGAGGAAAGAAGGACACTGCGCGGGATGGCGCCCGCCTGGCGCCCTTGGTCGTCATGGCTTGCATCATGGGCACCTCGTGAGGTACCCCGCCTTTATCTCTCTGCCTCCTCGCGAGCCAACCTGATGAGGCCGTGCCTGAGGAAGCCTCCTGTCGTCTGCCCCGCGAGGCTTGGCTCCTCGCGAGGGTCTTGAGCTCGTGCTGTCGAAGATGGGCCATGCTGGGCCGCCCAGTGAGCCATGCCACAGGCCGCAGGCAGGCAAGCCTGGGGACCCCTGTTCCCAGAACACTGACAGTAGCCCCCGGGCCCAAGGCGCGCCCGGACTTGGCTGAGCAGAGAGGCGAAGGGGCAAGTGCGAAGCGTTGCGGGCCCTAACAGCCTACGGCCTCAGGCACCGCGTGGCGGTTGACTGGACGTGGGCGGCTCCGCAACTGCGTGAATCGACAAAAGAGCGGCATCTGCCTAGGCTTTGCTTCCCTTGCTTCCTCGGGTCATTTCCCAGATCCCCTTTCTTGCGCTCTCCCTCCTGCCTCCGAAATCTTCAGATCTACCTCGACCGCGCGCCCTAGCAAGACATGGTGCCTCGCCAGACCTCGGCTGAATCTTGGTACTCGCCTGCCTTGGACTCGCCGAACGTATCGGAGGCGAGCCTTGCCCGGATGCTCCGGATGGTGGCGGCGCATGGCATCGACGGGGTGAACGTGTTCAAGGCCGGCTCCGCCCTTCCTGAGTCCCGAGGGAGCACCTTCTATCTGCTCTTCGTAAGCGCCATTGCTGCCGGTCTGGTGCCTCCCTTTTCTGAGTTTTTCTTCTCTGTCCTCCGCCATTACGACCTGCAAGCTCTGCATCTCCACCCCAACTTTGTTCTTCTTCTGGCGATCTTTGCCTACTATTGCGAGGCTCACATCGGAGTGCATCCCTCAGTGGCCTTGCTGTGCCACTACTTCTCCCTTCGGCCCTCTCGTGGTGCCATCTCCGCGTGCGCGAACTTTGTCGCGTATGGCGGCTCCAACGCCATCTTGAAGCCCGGGAAGAGGATTGAAGGCTTTAGGAGCAAGTGGGTCCTGGTAGATGCTGGGCGCATCCACCCTCGGCTGACTCTGCCCATGGGGCAGCCCACGAGCTCCGATGATTGGTCTCGCACGGAACTCGTGGACCCCGCGCGAAGCCGGTGTTGGAGAAGATGGACGTAGATCTGAGGCCGGGCAGCATGTCGGTGGCGAAGCTGACTGGTGCATCGCTCCTGAGGGAGTTTCTGGAGCACCAGGTGGCCCCTCTTCGTAAGTACTCGCTTCCGCTGTGGAGGCCCCGCCTGAGCCCCGCGGTCTTGGCCGATGAAGACCTGGCCGCGGTCCACCAATCTTTGGTCGGAGGAGACGTGGCGAGGCCGGAGGGCGCCCCTGTGCCCCTGTTTCTTCGAGATGATTGGGAGAAGGTGGTGGACTCCATGCCCATCTTCAATGGGGACGAGCCCGTGCCCACTGAGGCTCCCGAGGACCCGGCGGCCCAAGCGACGGTGGACATGTCCTCCGGCGACTCCAGCGAAGAGGAGGAAGAAGAGGAGAGGGAAGGGGATCCTGACTCCGAGGCTACCGACGGGGAGTCGAGAGCGCCTCTCCCCTGGCGCAGGCCCCGCGCTCTCCGCCTCCCGCCGAGCGACGACGAGGATGATGACGAGCGGGGCAGCGGGAGCTTGCCCCCAATCTCGAAGAAGGCCAGGTCTGGCTGGTCCCTCTCGGGTCTGCCCCGGCTCCGAGGCGATCCTCAGACGTGCCTCCTGCTTTCGAGCCTCTCGAGGCTGATCCCAGCAGCCGTCTCTCGGGCTTCAAGTATGGCCGGAGGCTGCTCGAGCTCGCGAGCGGTGACCAGTAAGTGCTTGATTCTTGTTTTATTCCTTGCTTTGTCGTTGAGGCTTGACGTCTATATCTCTTGGCTAGGCTGGCGCCTGTAGCGAAGAAACTGAAGGGGGCTCCTGAGGCTCCATCCAGGGCAGTGCCTCTGCCCACGAAAGAAGGTGGCTGCAAGGCACATGCCTCTCCTGCCCGGTCGTCCTTGCGAGGCGTGGTGGAGCTGGCTGGGGCGAGCTCAGCCCCCATGGCCCAAGCGACTCCTGAAGTATCCTTGCCTGATGCCATCGCCACAGCTGTTGGGGTGCAGCAGGTCCTGCCTCAGGATGTTGTGGTTACACTGTCGTCCTCTCCTCCTACTCCACCAACTGCTGTCTCTCTGACTCATTCCACCATCCTGGATCGCGCCGCTGCCGAACTGGACCGACTGCGGCAAGATCTTCTGGGCGCCGACCCTCGCTTGGTGGCCGGGTGCTTGGAGCTGGCTTCTGGCTGGATTCGCTCTGATGCTTCGATTCAAGCGGCGCTAGTTCAGGCCTCGACAGCCTGCGACGAGGAGAAGCAGGCCGTCCTCGGGGCGAAGGCCGCTCGAGATGCCGCCTTGGGAGAGGCGGCTGATGCCCAAGGTCGCCGCAAGGCGCTGGAGAGCGAACTGGAGGACCTGCGGGACCAGCTTACCGAGGAGGTCCGCATCCGCCAAGAGAAGGAGGAAGACTTGAAGGCTTGCGAGGCGGCCATCAAGGAGCAAGACGCCAAGCTTAACAAGTGCTGTGACCACCTAGGCACATTGGAGCAGGAGTTGGAGGCGTGGAAGGCCGAGCTGGACGGCAAGGCGTGGGTCCTTGCCGAGGACCGCGAGGCCTTCATGGAGACGGAGGTGAAGGTTTGCGGCTTGCTGAAGTCGCTCTACGACAGCGGCCTGGAAAGCCCGCTGGCCGGCGCCGAGGACGGCCCCACCAAGCTGCTCCCCTTCATGGTCCGTGCTCTTGAATATGTCACACTTGGCCTTGGCCCAACAGTTGAGGCCGAGGCGCGCGTCCTGTCTTCTGCAGCACTAACGCAGGTCCTTACCCACGTCTACCTTCGCGAACCCAACATCAACCTCGATAGCCTGCTGGAGCCAGTGAGCGGCGAGCTTGCCGCTGCCGCTGCTGAGGCCGTGAAGGGTCGTGCGGAGGCTCTGCTATCGAAGTTCCGGGCCTTCAGCACCAATCCAAAGCGAGGCGCCGCCGGTCCTGCAGCTCCACGAGGCGAACCCGCTCCGCGTAGCTCCGCCTCCAACAAATGACTGCGTCGTGGCTCATGTCCTGCCTTCAGCTTCTGCAACATGCATCATGCCTCGGGGAGGCGTTTAAACTTGTGTTTGGTGTCGTGATAATAGTTATGGACTGTAATATTTGCTTTTGAATTCCTTGAAATTTGCACTCTTCCTACTTGCTTATGTTCTACGCCGGCAGAGCCCGGCCCCATGCATACCTCAGCCGCTGTTAGCCCCAACCGGAAACCAGGACGGGACCAAGGAGTGAGGGGCTACGTGACAAGTTAGGCTCCTGAGTCGCGATGCTCAGGAGTCCCCCTTGGCGCACGAACAACAAGTAGGGAGGTGAGATGTGTGGGTGAATCTACCATTCTACGTCTGCAGAGCCCGGCCCCGTGCATACCTCAACCGCAGTTAGCCTTTCGGAACTAAGGAGTGAGGGGCTACGTGACCAGTTAGGCTCCTGAGTCGCGATGCTCAGGAGTCCCCCTTGATGTTCAAATGGCCTTCGTACCTTGGCTCCACTCGGGGAGAGACGCGCGATGAACCAGGCCCGAGGGGCCTGGCTGGGTGGCGTACATCTGGGCATGACCCAGGCGCAGCCCCCATGCCCAGCCCCCTCGCGCGGCACTCCCGAGGGGAGGCATTGCGATGAGACCAGACACTGAGCTCTGGGCTCCCTGAGGTTGATGCGGCCAAGGGCCACCCTCAGTTGTTTATCACCAGCGCGGAGCATAGCGCTTCCGTATGTGTACGGGCATAGCCGCTCCTCGGCAGTGTTGTCAGCCAGCGCGGAGCATGGTGCTTCCACTGGTGCGTGGGAGGGGGCTCCCCTCCGGGAGGAGCCCCCCGGGCATATACAGCCCCACCCTGACACGTGGCCAGCACGGTAGGGCATGAGGAGGTGTATCTGGGCACCCGTGAGCCAGCGCGGGACTCACGGGGCCCTACCTCAAGGCGGGTTGCGTCTGGCACTGGGCCTTAACTTGTGATGTGTTCCTGCAAATTTGGCCAGATGCCGATGCTCTACGTCCTCGGGTCCCGGCCCTCGAGCTAGTCTCAGCCATCGCTGGTTCGCCGGGGCGCGATGCTGTGGGCAAAGTCAGAGGGTGAGGGCTGGAGAGCCGGTAGGAGCCCTGAGTCGCGATGCTCAGGCACCCCCCTTTAATGCGCAAGATGGGTTAGATGTCGACGCTCTACATCCTCGGGTCCCGGCCCTCGAGCTGGTCTTAGCCGTCGCTAGTTTGCCGGGGCGCGATGCCGTGGGCAAAGCCAGAGGGTGAGGGCTGGAGAGCCGGAAGGAGCCCTGAGTCGCGATTCTCAGGAACCCCCCCTTAACGTGCAAGCTTGGTTAGATGTCGATGCTCTACGTCCTCGGGTCCCGGCCCTCGAGCTGGTCTCAGCCGTCGCTGGTTTGCCGGGGCGCGATGCCGTGGGCAAAGCCAGAGGGTGACGGCTGGAGAGCCGGTAGGAGCCCTGAGTCGCGATGCTCAGGCACCCCCCTTTTAACGCGCAAGCTGCCGACATCAAGGAAGAAGAGGTGCCATGGACAAGCACCAAATAAGAAGCATGATGGGTCGAATGCATGGCCCGAAAGTAAACGCATGAGGGGTACATGTCGCTGGGTCTGACCCGAGCGACTTGGGGATGATGCAGCCCGAGGGGCGCCCCCGACAAAGTAAGCTAGAAACACGAGCAAAAGGGATACATGCCGTAGGGACGGACCCACGCGGCCTGGGAATGATGCATCCCTGAGGGCGCTCCCAGCTGGAAACGAAACTTGAAAGATGTCACCTGATAGTGTTGGCGACGGAGGGGTGTTGAAGTAGCGGACGTAGCGGGCTGCGGGAGCCGATCTTCACGAGCCCCCAGGCCCAGGAGCCTTGGGAGGCTCCGGAGGCGCTGGTGGCTCCTCGCGAACCATCTCCATCTCCGCCAGGACTGCGGAACGCCTGGCCTCCTAAGCCTCCAGGATGCTCCTCATGAGGCGCTGGCGCATCGCAGCCGCGTCCGGCAAGCCGTAGGGCATGCGAACGTAGCTGTGGGGTGGGCCTCCGCAGCGCCCCACACGTGAGGGCCAGAAGCGCTCCTGAGGGGCGACTCGGTTGAGCCCTGGGATGTCGATGCAGACGCGCAGCCTGCCATCCTCACCTGGATGGGGAGCTGCGGCGGGTAAGCGACGGCTGCCACTCATGACTCTTGACTCCTGTAACTCCTGTGTGATCTGACTAACGAACTCCTGAGGGTCTGGCCCTCCTTGCTTTGCTCCTTCCTGAGGGAAACATGTTCTGAAACACGCCTCCAAGTGGTGCCCAAGCGCCTCCCTCGTGACCTTAGCAAGGTCGGTGGCCATCCAGGTGGGAGCCCCCGAGCCCTGCTTGAGGAGGGCGCCGGGCGCGCCTCCCTATGCGACAGAAGGAGGTGCCCCCTGAGTAGGCGTAGACCCTGAGGGGCCTGCCTCCTGAGGGGTTGGGCCTGGTGATGTCTTCTTCTTCTTGAGGGCAGTCTCGGGGAGCCTCCCGCTCCCGCGATCTGGGTCTTCAAGTGATGTGGCCTGAAAAGCTCGTTCCAGGGAGCACACCGCGTCTCCTTGTTCACAAGGCACCGTGCTGACTTCACCGCTTCCTGGCATCTTGAGGACGTTGTAGCCGTGATGAGTCACGGCCATGAACTTGGCGAGAGCTGGGTAGCCGAGGATGGCGTTGTACGGAAGGCAAATGTGGGTGACGTCGAAGTCGATGAGCTCAGTCGGTAGTTGTTACGCGCCTCGAAGGTGATAGGGAGGCGGACCTGCCCAATTGGAACTATGGAGCCGTCGGTGACTCCGGAGAAAGGCTTGGTTGGCTAAAGCTGATCGTAAGGCACTTGGAGGTTGTTGAACGTCTCTATGGACAGGACGTTGAGCCCTGTCCCGCCATCGATGAGGGTCCTTGTGACTTGCATGTTGCTGATGACTGGGGAGCAAAGCATTGGGAGGACTCCGGCTGTGGCCGCGCACTTGAGCTGATCCGCTGAGCTGAACGCGATGGCGCACGCCGACCACCTGAGGGGGCGCGTGGCCTCAAGCTTGGGGAGGACTGCATTCACTTCGCCGGCGAACTTCTTGAAGATGCGTTGAGAGGCTGGGGCTTGAGCTCCGCCCAGGATGCAGGCGATCGCGCGCGGCTCCTGGAAGCCTCCAGCCCCCTCATCCTGATGATTGTCCTCATTTCTCCTTGGTTGTGGCAGCAGTGGAGGGAGGCCTGCGTTTCCTTGTGGGCGATCCTCGCGAGGCCGATCCCTCTAGTCCTCCTCTTGAGGCTGATCCTGCCAGCGATCCTCGCGAGGTCGGTCGCGCCACCCTTGGCAAGGGTCGCGGTCTTCCCAGCGTCCTGCGTTCCTTCCTCCTCCTCGGCCATAGCCGCGATCGTTGCGGTCGGGGCGTCGTCCGACCCTTCCTTCTCGCACGGCTCGGAGTTCTTAGCATTCGTTGGTGTTGTGGGTGTGGAGGTCGTGGTACACACAGTACCGGCCGCCCTTGAAAGACTCGGGCTGATCTCTGCCCTGCTTGGTGTCTGGTTTTGCTGCGAGCACGGCAGCCCCCTTGCGCTTCACGTCCTTGGCCTTGGATTTCTTCTCTCCTGGGTCGGCGGCTGGCAGCTCGAGGAGGTAAAGGCGCCCTTCCTCAGCCCTGGCGCACTTGGTTGCCAAGTTGAACAGCTCCAAGGAAGTGCACAGATCTTCATGCATCTCCAGCTCCTCCTTCATCTTGACGTCGCGCACGATGTCGGAGAAGGCTGAAATGATGGCCTCCTCGATCACCTTGGGAATCTTGAGACGTGCGTTGTTGAAGCACTGGATGTACTTCTGCAGGGTCTCCCCTGGTTGCTGCTTGATGCAGCGCATGTCGCTCACGGCAGGTGGCCGGTCGCGAGTACCTTGGAAGTTGGCAATGAAACGGGTGCGCATATCGTCCCAGGAGGAGATCGTGCCTGGTGCGAGGTTCAGGAGCCAGGTGCGGGCCTCGTCCTTGAGTGCCATGGGAAACTAGTTCGCCATGACCTTCTCGTCCCCATTGGCGGCTTCGATGCCCAGCTCATAGAGCTGGAGGAACTCCGCAGGGTCGGCCGTGCCGTCATAGCGAGGAGGCAGGTCTGGCTTGAACTTGCAGGGCCACACGATGCTACGCAGCCCGGCAGTGAAGGCGCGGCACCCTGCCATGGCTACGGGAGGCCTCTGGTGACGGGGAGCTTGGTCTTGCGGGCCCCCATGCGTTGCAGCTGGGAGCAGCGTGGGGTCTTGGCGCGCTGGAACAGGAGCAAGGTCGTGATGAACCGGAGCAGGGAGCACTCGGGCAGCTTCTTGGGGGTGAGGAACCTCTTGGCAGCTCCGCTCTTGCTGCGCTGGCGCTGGACGGGGTGGGTTCCGTCCAGGGGCCGCGCGCCTTGGGGCCAGCGCGCCTTCTTGAGGAGGAGGCGGCTGAGGCGCCCCCGGAGATTCATCGCCTGCGCAGGGCGGGGCGTGGTGCAGCGAGAAGGACGGCGCGTGGGAGCCCCCTGCGGCGTGGACGAGCTTGGCGACGCGGTCGAGCCACTCTTCATAGATGTCGTCGACTTGGCGGTAGCACAGAAGCTCGTTTGCCGCGATGAGCGCAGCTCGAGCCTCCATGGCTGCGCGGGGCGCGCGGGACGAAGAACCAGCCGGGCCGAGCGAGGGAGTGGCAGTGCGGCCGTCTCGCCTCATGGATGGATGCTGGAACGATGCTTCCTGCTCGTTCCCCGCCTAGCCGGTGGCGGCGTTGACGGCAAGTGATGGGGAACGGCAGGGGTGGCCGCCGACTGGGGCCGTCTGAGCGACGTGGGAAGCGAGAGCGGCTCGGCGCTCGGCACGGGCCCGACGAGCGTCTGGCATGGACGCGATGGTCGGTGAAGAACAGGGCGGCGGAAGGCGAATTCTGGCGCACCCCTACCTGGCGCGCCAAATGTCAGATTTCGGGTTCCGGCAGACCCTCTAGGTTCGAACTCTGGGGTGCACGTGGAGATTTCACCCTCTGCCTACCTGCACCTCACTGCCTTGCTATGATCTAAGCAATCAAAGGAATAACACAAGAGACACAGAGTTTATATTGGTTCGGGCCACCATTGTGGTGTAATACCCTACTCCAGTATGTGGTGTGGTGGATTGCCTCTTGGGCTGATGATGAACAATACAAGGGAGAACAACCTCGCGAGGGTCTGTTCTTGGCTGGTGCGATGAACTACTAGGGGGAGTTCAGTCGCTCTCTCGATCGATCGGTCCGTTGAGATCTTGTTCCTCTACCTTGTGGTGGCTAGTCCTATTTATAGGCAAAGGCCCTGGGCCTCCTCCCAAATATTGAGCGGGAAGGGCGCCAACAAGTGTCCATTTTGAAGGGGAACATCTAGTACACTTATCCTGACTAAAGTTGGTCCTCGCTTGCTAAAGGCTCTGGTGGTGGCGCCAGCTTGGGCTCCACGATGACCTTCGTCCTGTCGTTCTGCTGGTCTTGGTCTTGTTGCACCGAAATGGATGCCTTTGCTTGATGCTCCCACCTACGCTTGCTCCCTTTGCACCGAAGAGGAAAGAAGGACACTGCACGGGCTGGTGCCCGCCTGGCGCCCTTGGTCGTCATGGCTTGCGTCATGGGCACCTCGTGAGGTACCCCGCCTTGATCTCTCTGCCTCCTCGCGAGCCAACCTGATGAGGCGCAGAGATTTCGCCTTCTACCTACCTGTTGCTCACCGAATCGCTAGGATCTAAACTACAAAAAGAACAACACAAGAGACGCAGGGTTTATACTGGTTCAGGCCACCATTGTGGTGTAATACCCTACTCCAGTGTGTGGTGTGCTGGATTGCCTCTTGGGCTGATGATGAACAGTACAAGGGAGAACAACCTCGCGAGGGTCTGTTCTTGTGGTGGCGTTGTCCCTTTGGAGGGGTTGATTCCAGATGCCCTATACTATGGTGGCTAGTTCTATTTATAGGCAAAGGCCCTGGGCCTCTTCCCAAATATTGAGCGGGAAGGGCGCCAACAATTGGCCATTTTGAAGGGGAAGATCTGGTACACTTATCCTGACTAAAGTTGGTCCTCGCCTGTCAAAGGCTCTGGTGGTGACGCTGGCTTGGGCTCCACGGTGACCTCCATCCTGCCGTTGGACTGGTCTTGGTCTTGTTGCACCGAAATGGATGCCTTTGCTTGATGCTCTCGCCTGCGCTTTCTCCCCTTGCACCAAAGAGGAAAGGAAGACACTGCGCGGGCTGGCGCCCGGCCGGCGCCCTTGGTCGTCATGGCTTGCGTTATGGGCACCTTGCGAGGTACCCCGCCTTGAAATCTCCCCCTCCTCGTGAGCCAGCCTGATGAGGCCATGCCTGAGGAAGCTCCTTGTCGTCCGCCCCGCGAGGCTTGGCCCCTCGCGAGGGTCTTGAGCTTGTGTTGATGAAGATGGGCCATGCTGGGCCCCCCTTTGAGCCACGCTGCAGGCCGCAGGCAGGCAAGTCTGGGGACCCCCGTTCCCAGAACGCCGATAGTAGCCCCCGGGCCCAAGGCGCGCCCGGACTTGGCCGAGCATAGAGGCGAAACGGCAAGTGCGAAGCGTCACGAGCCTAACAGCCTGCGGCCTTTGGCACCGCGTGGCAGTTGATTGGACGTGGGCGTCTCCGCTTCCCCACGACGCCTCGGCAACTGCACGGATTTCAACAAGTCCCTGCATGCAAAGCGGGTCATGATTACCTGCGATCGTGGCGGTCGACGGTTGGCTTTCGCCGGTTATAAGTACGGAACGTCGCGCGCCCCGCCAGTCTATCTCTCCTCGCTTATCCTTCTTCTTGATCCTTGATCCGTCTTGCTGCAATGGCTCCGATCCGCCGATTCTCCGCGGCAAAGAAAGGAAAGGCTCCCCAAGAGGATCCCGACCCACTTCCACCGAAGAAACGGCTTGCCCTCTGCCATCGGGGTGAGGGCACCCGCCAGGAAGTGCCGAGGCCCTGGTGTGAGCATCCACCACCAGGGTTCCCACTTCCCTTGTTCGCCCATATCGAGGGCTCTGAAGGAGTCGATGCCAAACGCCACGGGCGGCGCCGCCGTCGGCGCCGGCGGGTCACGAAGGTGTGCGTCTTTCCCCCTGGAGTCCACGCCGTAGGCTCCTTCCGAGAGTTCGTGCTTCACACTGCCACGCCTCCTAAGTCTTGGATTCTCCTTCCCCCTTTCTTCGCCTCCATCATCCCACAGGGGGAACCCCTAGGGTTTTGGCTGCAGCACACCGGTTGCAGCACCCTCGCGACCGGCGCAGAGGTCGTGGTCGTTGCCTCGGGCGAGGTCTTTATGACTCAAGGCTGGGGCGAGGTCGCCCGGGTCTATAGGACAAGGGGCGCCCTCGCCATCCATCTGGAGTACGACGGTGCTTCGATGATGTCCTTCAAGGTCTTTGATGCGAAGGGTCGCCGGCTGGAGTGCTGCCCCGGGAGAGGCGATCGGGACCCTGCTGCGGCGAGACAGAGGCTGGCCAACCGCTCCCTTGGCAGCTCCTTAGGCGATGAAGGCGCCGAAGGATCCAGCGACTCTGCCGAGCTCTTCGCGACTCCGGAGATGAGCGACGACAGCTACGAGCCCCCGAACCTGCGCCGCTCTCGGAGCAGGGCGGGCTCATCAGGCCGTCTCCACCCCTGATCTAGATGGGGTTGGCGCCGGTGCTGAATGGCCCACTATTGATGATGGCGTCTGCCGCGATGGTCCCTGTAGTCAGGACTCCTTAGGATTCACGTCTTGTGTCCCTGCGAGGAATCAAGAATTTACCCCTTGGGGGCATGTAAGATCTTTGTAGCTCCATTCGTCAATAGGATCCTCATTGTGAAGCAGTGCGAGATGATTATTCCGTCTTAGCTTAGTTTCTTCCTTTCAGACCTCGTGAGGGCTTGATGCTCTGCGCCGATAGGTCCCAGTCCCAAGGAGGCTTCAGCCCTCGCTGGTATGCCAGGTCATGATGACGTGGTCAAGGCCAGAAGGTGAGCGGCCCGAGGCCCGGTAAGAGCCCCTGAGTCGCGATGCTCAGGAGGCCCCCTTGGCGCTCAAGCAGCCATCATTCGGTGAGAAAGGAGAGCAACGTTGCTAAGACGGGATTGCATTAGGTGCGGGGATGGTGCTGCAATAGCTAGTGTTCCCAGAGAGTGACTTATCTCGAGGGTCAGGAAAGGCTTCCTGGTGCGGCGCTAGGTCCGTGCCTTGGCCGATGAGGGGTTGCTTGGCGAGGTCTTCACGTGCATCTCTCCTCTCGCCTTTGCTCCCCTTTATGCTCTACGTCCTCGGGTCCCAGCCCTCGAGCGAGTCTCAGCTGTCGCTGGTATGCCAGGTCGCGATGCCGTGGACAAGGCTAGAGGGTGAGGGCTGGAGAGCCAGTAGGAGCCCTGAGTCGTGATGCTCAGGTACCCCCCCCCCTTTAACGTGCAAGCGGTTTGCATGGGCGAGAGTGAAGAAGACACCGTGAGGGCCTCGCATGACGATGCTCCTTGGGGGGACCCTGCAGGCTCATCACAGAAGGAACGAGAGTTCGTCGCGACAATCGACGGTTAGCCGTTAGTTGCTTTGGAGAGGCGACGAGGCATGAAAGGCCTGGAGAGGTGTACTGGTTCACCCGCGAGCCAGCATGGGACTCACGGGGCCCTACCCCAAGGCGGGTTGTGCCTGGCACTGGGCCTTATCTTGGAGTGTGTTCCTGCAAATTTGGTTAGATGTCGGTGCTCTACGTCCTCGGGTCCCGGCTCTCGAGCTGGTCTCAGCCGTCGCTGGTATGCCAGGTCGCGATGCCGTGGACAAGACCAGAGGGTGAGGGCCGGAGAGCCGGTAGGAGCCCTGAGTCACGATGCTCAGGAACCCCCCCCTTTAACGCGCAAGCTGGGTTAGATGTCGAAAATCTACGTCCTCGGGTCCCGGCTCTCGAGCTGGTCTCAACCGTCGCTGGTATGCCAGGGCGCGATGCCGTGGACAAGACCAGAGGGTGAGGGCTGGAGAGCCGGTAGGAGCTCTGAGTCACGATGCTCAGGCACCCCCCCCCTTTAACGCGCAAGCTGGGTTAGATGTCGAAACTCTACGTCCTCGGGTCCCGGCTCTCGAGCTGGTCTCAGCCGTCGCTGGTATGCCAGGGCGTGATGCCGTGGACAAGACTAGAGGGTGAGGGCCGGAGAGCCGGTAGGAGCCCTGAGTCGCGATGCTCAGGCACCCCCCCTTTAACGCACAAGCTTGCGACATCCAAGAAGAAAAGGTACCATGAACATGCACCAAATAACAAGCATGATGGGTCGAAAGCATGGCCCTAAGATAAATGCAAGAGGGGTACATGCCACTGGGTCTGACCTGAGCGGCTTGGGGATAATGCAGCCCGAGGGGCTCCCCCAGCAGAGTAAGCTAAGAACATGAAACAAAAGGGATACACGCCGCAGGGTCGGACCCACGCGGCCAGGGAATAATGCAGCCCTGAGGGCGCTCCCAGCTGGAAATGAAACTTGAAAGATGTCACCTGATGATGCTGAAGACGAAGGGGTGTTGATGTAGCAGACTCGGTGGGCTGCGGGAGCCGATCCTCACGAGCCCCCAGGTCCTGGGGCCTTGGGAGGCTCCGGAGGCGCTGGTGGCTCCTCGCGGACCATCTCCATCTCCACCAGGGCTGTGGAACGCCTAACCTCCTGAGCCTCCAGGATGGCCCTCATGAGGCGCTGGTACGCGGCAGCCGCGTTCGGCAAGCCATAAGGCGTGCGAACATAGCTGTGGGGCGGACCCTCGCAGCGTACCACTCACGAAGGCCAGAGGCGCTCCTGAGACACGGCTCGGTTGAGCCCTGGTATGTCGATGCAGACGCGTAGCCCACCATCCTTGCCTGGATGGGGGGCCACAACGGGTAAGCGGCGGCTCCCTCTCGTGACCCTTGACTCCTGTAGCTCCTGAATGGCCTTGCTGACGAACTCCTGAGGGTTTGGCCCTCCTTGCCTTGCTCCTTCTTGATGGAAACGTGCTTCGAAACATGCCTCCACGTGGTGCCCAAGCGCCTCCCTCGTGACCTTGGCGAGGTCGGCCGCCCTCCAGGGGAGAGCCCCCGAGCCCTGCCTAAGGAGGGCACCGGGCGTGCTTCCCTATGCAATGGAAGGAGCTTCCCCCTGAGCGGGCGCAGGCCCTGAGAGGCCTGCCTCCTGAGGGGTCGGGCCGGACGATGTCTTCTTCTTCTTGGGGGCGGCCTCGGGAAGCCTTCTGCTTCCGCGATCCGGGTCTTCCAGTGCTGCGGCCTGAAAGGCTCGCTCCAGGGAGCACACTGCGTCTCTCTCTTCGCAGGGCACCGTGATGACTCCGCCACTTCCTGGCATCTTGAGGACGTTGTAGCCGTGGTGGGTTACGGCCATGAACTTGGCCAGCGCTGGGTACCCGAGGATGGCGTTGTACGGCAGGCGACTGTGGGCGACGTCGAAGTCGATGAGCTCGGTGCGGTAGTTGTCGCGTGCCCCGAAGGTGACAGGGAGGCGGACCTGCCCAATCAGGATCGTGGAGCCGTCGGTGACTCCGGAGAAAGGCTTGGTTGGCTGAAGCTGATTGTAGGGCACTTGGAGATTGTTGAACGTTTCCACAGACAGGACGTTGAGCCCAGCCCCGCCATCGATGAGGGTTCTGGTGACTAGCACGTTGTTGATGATTGAGGAATAAAGCATTGGGACGACTCCGGCTGTGGCCGTGCACTTGAGCTGATCCGCTGAGCTGAACGTGATGGCGCACGCCCACCACCTGAGAGGGCGCGTGGCCTCGAGCTTGGGGAGGACTGCATTCACTTCGCGGGCGAACTGCTTGAGGATGCGCTGAGAGGCTGGGGCTTGAGCTCCGCCCCGGATGCAGGCGATCGCACGTGGTTCCTGGAAGCCCCCAGGCCCCTCGTCCTGATGACGGTCCTCATTTCTTCTTGGCTGCGGCGGCAGCGGAGGGAGGCCTGCGTTACCTTATGGGCGATCCTCGCGAGGCTGATCCCTCCAGCCTCCCTCGCGAGGCGGGTCCTGCCAGCGATCCTCGCGAGGTTGGTCGCGCCACCCTTGACGTGGGCCGCGGTCTTCCCAGTGTCCTGCATTCCTTCCTCCTCGGCCGTAGCCCCGGTCGCTGCGGTCGGGACGTCGGCCGGTCCTTCCTTCACGCACGGCCCGGGGCTCTTGGCATTCATTTGTGTTATGGGTGTGGAGGTCGTGGTACACGCAGAACCGACTGCCCTTGGCGGATTCGGGCTGATCTCTACCCCGCTTGGTGTCTGCTTGTGCCGCGAGCACGGCAGGCCCCTTGCGCCTCACGTCCTTGGCCTTGGGCTTCTTCCCTTCTGGGTCTACGGCAGGCAGCTCAAGGAGGGACAGGCGCCCTTATTCAGCCCTGGCGCACTTGGTCGCCAGGTTAAACAGCTCCAAGGAAGTGCACAGATCTTCATGCATTGCAAGCTCCTCCTTCATTTTGACGTCGCGCACGCCGTCAGAGAAGGCTGAGATGATGGCCTCCTCGGTCACCTTGGGAATCTTGAGGCGCGCGTTGTTGAAGCGCTCGATGTACTTCTGCAGGGTTTCCCCTGGTTGCTGCTTGATGCGGCGCATGTCGCTCACGGCGGGTGGCCGGTCGCGAGTACCCTGGAAGTTGGCGATGAAGCGGGTGCGCATCTCGTCCCAGGAGGAGATCGTGCCTGGGGCCAGGTTCAGGAGCCAGGTGCGGGCCCCGTCCTTGAGCGCCATAGGAAACCAGTTCGCCATGACCTTCTCGTCTCCGTTGGCAGCCTTGATTCCCAGCGCGTAGAGCTGGAGGAACTCTGCAGGGTCAGCTATGCCGTCGTAGCGAGGAGGCAGGTCTGGCTTGAACTTGTCGGGCCATGCGACGGAACGCAGCTCGGTGGTGAAGGCGCGGCAGCCCGCCGTGGCCACGGGAGGCCTTGGGTGACGAAGAGCTTGGTCCTGCGGGTCCCAATGCGCCGCAGCTAGGAGCAGCGCGGGGTCTTGATGTGCCGAAGCAGGAGCGTGGTCGGGACGAGCTGGAGCAGGGAGCGCTCGGGCAACTTCTCGAGGGCGAGGGACTTCTTGGCAGCTCTGCTCTTGTCGCGCTGGCGCCTGATGGAGCGGGTTCCGCCCAGGGGCCACGCGCCTTGGAGCCAGGGCGCCTTCTTGAGGGGGAGGCGGCTGATGCGCCCTAGGAGCTTCATTGCCCGCGCATGGCGGGGCGCGGTGCAGCGAGAAGGATGGAGCAGGGGAGCCCCCAGCGGTGCGGATGAGTTCGGCGACTCGGTCGAGCCACTCTTCATAGACGTCGTCGATTGGCCGGTAGCGTAGGAGCTCGTTTGCCGCGATGAGCGCAGCTCGAGCCTCCATGGCCGCGCGGGGCGCGCGGGACAAAGAATCAGCAGGGGTCAGCGAGGGTGTAGCGGTGCGGCCGTCTCACCTCATGGACGGGCGCTGGGACGTTGCTTGCTGCTCGGTCCCCGCTGGGCCGGTGGCGGCGTTGAAGGCAGGTGATGGGGAACGACGAGGGCACCCACCGATGGGAGCCATCTGGGCGAAGCGGGAAGCGAGGGTGGCTCGGCGCTCGGCGCGAACCCGGTGTGCATCAGACATGGATGCGACGGTCGAAGAAGAACAGGGCGATGGAAGACGAATTCCGGAGCACCCCTACCTGGTGCGCCAAATGTCGGATTTAGGGTTCCGGCAGACCCTTGAGGTTCGAACACTGGGCTGCGCGCGGAGATTTCGCCTTCTACCTACCTGTTCCTCACCTAATCGCTAGGATCTAAACTACGAAAAGAACAACACAAGAGACACAGTGTTTATACTGGTTCAGGCCACCATTGTGGTGTAATATCCTACTCCAGTGTGTGGTGTGGTGGATTGCCTCTTGGGCTGATGATGAACAATACAAGGGAGAACAGCCTCGCGAGGGTCTGTTCTTGTGGTGGCGTTGTCCCTTTGGAGGGGTTGATTCCAGATGCCCTATACTATGGTGGCTAGTTCTATTTATAGGCAAAGGCCCTGGGCCTCTTCCCAAATATTGAGCGGGAAGGGCGCCAACAATTGGCCATTTTGAAGGGGAACATCTAGTACACTTATCCTGACTAAAGTTGGTCCTCGCCTGTCAAAGGCTCTGGTGGTGACGCCGGCTTGGGCTCCACGGTGACCTCCATCCTACCGTTGGACTGGTCATGGTCTTGTTGCACCAAAATGGATGCCTTTTCTTGATGCTCTCGCCTGCGCTTGCTCCCCTTGCACCAAAGAGGAAAGGAGGACACTGCGCGGGCTGGCGCCCGGCCGGCGCCCTTGGTCGTCATGACTTGCGTCATGGGCTATAACGCCCCGAATTCGATGCGCCAGGTGTCTGCCAGTTATTCGCCGTCATTGCCATGTCATTTGCTTGCGTGTTGCATTTTTCCATGTCATCATGTGCATTTCATTTTGCATACGTGTTCGTCTCATGCATCTAAGCATTTTCCCCGTTATCCGTTTTGCAATCCGGCACTCCTATGTCCTCCGGCTTTCCCCTTTTGTCTCTTGTTGTGAGTGGGTGTTAAACTTTCTCAGAATGGCCCGAGGTTTGCCAAGTGTCCTTGGTATACTACCGGTAGACCGCCTGTCAAGTTTCGTGCCATTTGGAGGTCGTTTGGTACTCCAACGGTTAACCGCGTAGCCCGAAGCCTCTTTTGTTTGCAGCCCACCACCCCTTCCAAAGTGGACCAAAACCCATCCTAACCCCCTCCATGCTCTCGGTCGTTCGATCAAGATCGCGTGGGCGAAAACCATGCTCCATTTGGACTCTCCTAGCTCCCTCTATCTATATATATGCCCCTTCCCCCGAAATTCGCGGATGAATCCCCGAAACCCTAGCATTTTTCCCCTCCGCGCTGCCGGACACGTCCGGCCCGAGCCGGACAAAGTCGCCGCCGCCGCCCGGCCAACCAGAAAGCGCCACGTGGCCTCCCGGCCACCGCGCGCGCCGCCGGCC
>NC_057810.1:537255374-537257264 GCF_018294505.1 Triticum aestivum | reverse complement strand
CCGCCGTCTCCCCGGCCGGCCGCCGCCCCCAGTCGCCTCCCCGCCGCCTCCTCCCGCGCCCTAGCCAGGAGGGCTCGTGCCGCGCCGCCCACGCCGACCCCGGCCTCCTCCGCCGAGCCGCTGCGCTCCGGCGACCTCGCCTCGCCGGCACGCTGCCGCTCCGGTGGCCGCGTCGCGTCCCCGCCCGCCGGTGTGCCCCGCCGCCTTGCTCCAACGAGCTCCTCCCAGCTGGATCCGCCCTTCCTCGCCCTCTCCAGCGAGCTCTCCAGTGAGCTCGCGCCCCTGCCTCGATCCGCGTGCGAGGAACCCTAGATCTGGACCGGAGGTTGACCCTGATTTCGTCTGTCATTTTTTCTGTCAGTAATTTGTTGCATGTTCATCGCACCATAACTTGCTGCATACTGATCGGTTTCGTGCGTGTAATATGTCAAATTGTTCGACTCCACGAGTGCTTTATTTCATTCCATTGTATCATGTTCATTTGAGTCCATCTTAATGCCCGAAATGCTGTTGGAAGAGTGCATGTTGCTGTTAATCTGCTGAAACTGTTATAACATGCACTTTTATCATTTTTGCCATGATTGATGTGTGCATCTTATGAACTTGAGCCCTACATATGTTTTGAACTATGCCATGCCGTATTTACAGGGGTGTATGCCATGTATTTTTGTGATCAATGTGGTGACTAGCACAAGCATGTAAACTAGGCCTCGTGATGTTGCTGATTTCAGTCCCTGTTCTGCTGTTATTTTTATGCCATGTAAACTTGATGCTAGAGAGAGATCCATGCTTATTTTGAGATACTTCAGTAAGGATGTTTTGTACATATGGTTATGAGCTATCCATCCATGCCCCTGGTTTCATTTATAGCTTGTTGTATATTGTTCATATCTTGCTCCAAACTTGCTAAATGATGTTGCTGTCAGCCTGTTAACATGAAGTTCAGTTTTGCCATGTGATTTCCTAGTGATCCATGCACCCTATGAACTTGCTCTTGCCATGCTTAGCTTCATAAACATGTCTACTTACTATTGGTTGCCTTGCCATGCCATGTATTGCTCTGCGGTGAGTGGTACAAGCTCATCAACATGCCTACTTATTGTTGTTCCTGCCATGTATGAATCTGTCATATAACTTGCTATGTTTACATGGGTTCCATCATGTTTTCTGTGCCTTTTTGGCTCATGGTTGTAACGCCCCGATTCCGATGCGCCAGGTGTCCGCCAGTTATTCGCCGTCATTGCCATGTCATTTGCTTGCGTGTTGCATTTTACCATGTCATCATGTGCATCTCATTTTGCATACGTGTTCGTCTCATGCATCCGAGCATTTTCCCCGTTGTCCGTTTTGCAATCCGGCGCTCCTATGCCCTCCGGCGTTCCCTTTTCGTCTCTCGTTGTGAGTGGGTGTTAAACTTTCTCGGAATGGACCGAGGCTTGCCAAGTGGCCTTGGTATACCACCGGTAGACCACCTGTCAAGTTTCGTGTCATTTGGAGGTCGTTTGGTACTCCAATGGTTAACCGGGTAACCGCAAAAGCCTCTCTCTCTTTGCAGCCCACCTCCCCATCCAAAGTGGCCCAAAACCCATCCAACTCCCCTCCATGCTCTCGGTCGTTCGATCACGATCACGTGGCCGAAAACCGCTCCTCATTTGGACTCTCCTAGCTCCCTCTAGCTATAAAAACGTCCTCCCTCTTCATTTTCGCGGATGTTTTCCCCCGAAACCCTAGCCCCGCTCCTCTCCGCCGCCGGACACATCCGGATCCACCCGGACATGTCCGCCCCTCGCCCCCGCAGCCAACCCACGCCTGCCACGTGGCACGTCGCCGTCCTCCGCGGCCGCGGCCCGCGGGGCCCGGATCGGGCCCACGCGAGCCCACGCCCCCGCC
>NC_057810.1:537102779-537254899 GCF_018294505.1 Triticum aestivum | reverse complement strand
CTGCCGCGTCCTCCACCGCCCTCAGCCCGCCCCGCGCCGCCTCCGTTTGCCGGAGCCGGCCACCGTGTCCCCCGCGCCGGCCCCGAGCTCCTCCGGTCTTCCTCGCCCATCGCCGGCCTCCTCCGCTCGCCGGAGTTCGCCGGAGCTCTTCCTCCGGTCAGATCCGTGAAGATGGACCAGATCCACCGGTCCCTGATCCAAACACGCCTTCCCCCGCCCGGATCTCTCTGTCCCGGAACCGTCCCATCCCGTGTTGACTTTTCCCGGAGGTAAAATTCCACTAAGTCCCAGGATTTTTTTAATTTTCATGCCATGTTCGTCATGCCGTATCTCTGCATCCGTAGCTCCGTTTCGTGCGTGTAATATGTCAAATTGTTCGCCTCGAAGAGTACATCATTTCACTCCATTGCATCATATTAATTTGATGTCATCTAGATGCCCGAGTCGTTGTTGTAAGAGTGCTTCATGATGTTTTCTGCTGTCTGTTATCAGAAGGAGCTCATTTCTCTTTTTTGCCATGATTGATGTGTGCATCCTATGAGGTTGATGTCTACATGTGTTTTGAACTACGCTATGTCTTCTTTACAGAGGTGCTTGCCATGCATTTTTGTGATCAATGTGGTGACTAGCACAAGCATGCAAACTAGGCATCGTGATGTTGCTGATTTTAGTCCCTGTTCTGCTGTTATTTTCATGCGATGTAAACTTGATGCTACAGAGACATCCATGCATATTTTGAGATACTTCAGTAAGGGTGTTTTGAACATATGGTTATTGTGTATCCATTCATGCCCTTTGTTGCAATTATGTAGAATTCTAGCATGTCATTTTCGTGCTCTACTTTTGCTTCAAAATGTTTCCTGGCAGATTGTTTACATGTTATTCAATTTGGCCAAGCTTGTTGTAGTCGATCCTTGCATGCTATGAACTTGTTATTGACTTGGTTTGTTTCACAAACATGTCTTCTTGATGATGCTATGCTCATCTTGTCATGCAATGACTTGTGGTGAGTGTATCGAGCTTGTTAAGTAGTGTTCATGATGTTGCTGTTTTGCTAGGCTGAATCTGTTATTTCGTGATGCTATATAAACATGTTGCTACTAATCATTCTATGCATAATCTGGAGATGTTCTATAAACATGTTTTGATCTACATGTCATCCTCTATCCATCCATGCCCCTGGTTGCATTTATAGCTTGCTGTAGATTGTTCATATCTTGCTCCAAAGTTGCTTCATAATGTTGCTGTCAGCCCGTTTACATTAAGTTCACTTGTTCCCATGTGTTTTGACAGTGTTCCATGCACCCTATGACCTTGCTATTGCCATGCTTAGCTTCAAAAACATGTCTTCTTACTGTTGGGTGCCTTGCCATGCTATAAATTGCTCTGTAGTGAGTTGCACAAGGTCATTTACATGCCTTCATAATTATGTTCCTGCCATGTATGAATCTGTAATATAACTTGCTATGTTTACGTGGGTGCCATCATATTTTCTGATCCTTTTTGGCTTATGGTCAGTAAGGAACTTTTGATCTATACAATTAGTAGATTCATGCCATGTCTTTGTTTGCCATGATAAGTTCCTGTAACATGTTGTTTGTTAGCTCTAAACACTGCATCGTGATGTTATTTTCTGCGAAGTCTGAAATTGTTATAACTTGCAATCTTACCATGTGTGTTTGAGCATGTTCTAGTGATTTCTGGAGATAGATCAGTGTTCATGTTTTGTCGTTCTTTACCTGTACATCATGCCCATGCCTTTTGTTATTATGTTGTGGTACTGTAGTTTGTTGTTTTGATGCTTGCAATATGCCTAGTTGCTGTTTTGGACAGATTGTTGCTATAACTTGTATAGTGTGTGTGTGTTGAAACGTTGCTCCGTTTTGATTGTGCTCTATATGAAACTTGCTTGATTTTGCATGTAGTTTCATATTATCATGTTGCATCCATGTTTTGAGGTGTTTGCTTGATGTTTGAGTGCATTTTGCATCAATGCCATGTTTAACTTGTGTTGCTCATATCTTCTAGGTCGTAGCTCCGAACTAAATGAACTTTATATGTAACTTGACTAGAATCTCGTGTAGATCATCGTTGTGCATCTTAACTTGCTGCTTAACAACTTGAACATAAGGTTTATTCAGATCTGGACCAATTTCGAAATTTGCATATGAGGACTTGCCGGAATTGTTATATGTTGTTCCCGGCCTCATTTAAACTTGCCTTGATGTGTTGCTCTTGTTTGCATCATCACTTGCCATGAGTAGCTTCATGTAGTCTTGTCTTGCATCATGCTTGTTTGTGCATCATGTCTTGTTCATGTGTGGTGTGTTTACGATGTTGTGTGCTTCTTTTCGATAGTTCCTGTTTTGTTGCGATCGTGAGGATTCGTTCGTCTACGCTTGGTTCGTCTTCGTGGCTTCATCCGTTCATATTCTTCATGGACTCGTTCTTCTTCCTTGCGGGATTTCAGGCAAGATGACCGCTACCCTGGATCTCACTACTATCATTGCTATGCTAGTTGCTTCGTTCTATCGCTATGCTGCGTTACCTATCTTCTGCTCATCAAGCCATCCCATATTGCCATGAACCTCTAACCTTTGACACCTTTCCTATGCAAATCATTGCTTGGCTATGTTACCGCTTTTGCTCAGCCCCTCTGATAGCGTTGCTAGTTGCAGGTGAAGTTGAAGATTACTCCATGGTGGACGGGATTTTGGTTGGGATATCACAATATCTCTTATATTATTAATGCATCTATATACTTGGTAAAGGGTGGAAGACTCGGCCTTTTGCCTAGTGTTTTGTTCCACTCTTGCCGCCCTAGTTTCCGTCATACCGGTGTTATGTTCCCGGATTTTGCATTCCTTACGCGGTCGGGTGATTTATGGGACCCCCTTGACAGTTCGCTTTGAATAAAACTCCTCCAGCAAGGCCCAACCTTGGTTTTACCATTTGCCTCACCACCACCTACCCTTTCCCTTGGGTCGGCCAACCCAAGGGTCCTCTTTATTTTAGCCCCCCCGGGCCAGTGCTTGTCTAAGTGTTGGTCCGAACCGAGCGATGTTCGGCGCCCCCTGGGCAACCAGGGTCTATGCCAACCCGACGTCTGGCTCATCCGGTGTGCCGTGAGAACGAGATATGTGCAGCTCCTATCGAGATTTGTCGGCACAGCGGGAGGCTTTGCTGGTCTTGTTTTACCATTGTCGAAATGTCTTGTAAACCGGGATTCCGAGTCTGATCGGGTCTTCCTGGGAGAAGGTCTATTCCTTCGTTGATCGCGAGAGCTTGTCATGGGCTAAGTTGGGACACCCCTGTAGGGTATAATCTTTCGAAAGCCGTGCCTGCGGTTATAGGCAGATGGGAATTTGTTAATGTCTGGTTGTAGATAACTTGACACCAGATCTGAATTAATACGCATCAACCACGTGTGTAGCCGTGATGGTCTCTTTTCGGCGGAGTCCGGGAAGTGAACACGGTTTCTTGGGTTATGTTTGACGTAAGTAGGAGTTCAGGATCACTTCTTGATCATTGCTAGTTGACGATCGTTCTGCTTGCTCTCTTCTCGCTCTTATTTGCGTATGTTAGCCACCATATCTGCTTAGTCGCTGCTGCAGCCTCACCACTTTACCCCTTCCTTTCCTTTTAAGCTTTGCTAGTCTTGATACCCATGGTGATGGGATTGCTGAGTCCTCGTGGCTCACAGATTACTACAACAACAGTTGCCGGTACAGGTTATGCGATGTTCATGACGCGAGAGCGATGCTTGCTTGTTTGGAGTTCTTCTTCTGCTTCTTCTTTGATCAGGGGATAGGTTCCAGGTCGGCAGCCTGGGCTAGCAGGGTGGATGTCGTTTGAGTTTCTGTTTGTGCTTCATCCGTAGTCGGATGATGCTCTGATGTATTGTGATGTTGTATTCATGTGGCATTGTATGCCTTATGTATGTATCCCCATCTATTATGTAATGTTGATGTAATGATATCCACCTTGCAAAAGCGTTTCAATATGCGGGTCTATCCTAGGTGGGACCTTCGAGTTCCTTTTGGATAGGGTCGCATATTGGGCGTGACAATGGTCAGTAAGGGACTTTTGTTCTATGCAATTAGTAGGTTCATGCCATGCCTCTTTTTGCCATGATAAGTTCCTGTAACATGTTGTTTGATAGCTCTAAACATTGCAACCTGATGTTATTTTCTGCAAAGTCTGAACTGTTATTATTTGTAATCTTGCCATGTGTGTTTGAGCATGTTCTAGTGATTTCTGGAGATAGCTCAGTGTTCATGTTTTGTTATGATTTACCTGTACATCATGACCATGCCTTTTGTTTTCATATTGAGGTGCTGTAGCATATTGTTTTGGTGCTTGCAATATGCCTAGTTGCTGTTTTGGAAAGATTGTTGTCATATCTTGTATAGAGTGTATGTGTTGAACCGTTGCTCCGTTTTGAGTGTGCTCTATATGAAACTTGCTTAGAATTGAATGTAGTTTCATATTATAATGTTGCATTCTTGTTTTGAGGTGTTCTCTTGATGTTTGGATGCATTTAGCATCAATGCCATATTTAACTTTCTTTAATCATATCTTCTAGGCCGTAGCTCCGAATTAAATGAACTTTATATGTAACTTGACTAGAATCTCGTGTAGATCATCTTGGTGCAATTTAACTTGATGTTTAACAAATCGTACGTAAGGTTTATTCAGATCTGGACCAATTTCTAAATTTGCATATGAGGACTTACCGGAATTGTTATATGTTGTTCCCGGCCTCATGTAAACTTGCCTTGATGTGTTGTTCTTGTTTGCATCGTCTCTTGCCATGAGTAGCTTCATGTAGCTTTGTCATGCATCATGCTTGTTGTGCATCATGCCTTGTTTATGTGTGGTGTGTTTACCATGTTGTGTGCTTCTTCTCGATAGTTCCCGTTTCGTTGCGATCATGACGATTCGTTCATCTACGCTTGGTTCGTCTTCGTGGCTTCATCTTCTTCATGGACTCGTTCTTCTTCCTAGCGGGATTTCAGGCAAGATGACCGCTACCCTGGATCTCACTACTATCATTGCTATGCTAGTTGCTTCATTCTATCGCTGTGCTGCGCTACCTATCATTTGCTCTTTAAGCCTCCCAAATTGCCATGAACCTCTAACCTTTGACACCCTTCCTAGCAAACCGTTGCTTGGCTATGTTACCGCTTTGCTCAGCCCCTCTTATAGCATTGTTAGTTGCAGGTGAAGTTAAAGATTACTCCATGGTGGACAGGATTATGTTGGGATATCACAATATCTCTTATTTAATTAATGCATCTATATATTTGGTAAAGGGGGAAGGCTCGGCCTTATGCCTGGTGTTTTGTTCCACTCTTTCCGCCCTAGTTTCCGTCATATCGGTATTATGTTCCCGGATTTTGCGTTCCTTGCGCGTTTGGGTGATTTATGGGACCCCCTTGACAATTCGCTTTGAATAAAACTCCTCCAGCAAGGCCCAACCTTGGTTTTACCATTTTCCTACCACCTATACCTTTTCCCTTGGGAGTAATTAACCCAAGGGTCCTCTTTATATTAGCCCCCCCGTGCCAGTGCTTCTCTAAGTGCTGGTCTGAACCGAGTAGACTGTGGGGCCCCCTCGGGGAAACTCGAGGTTTGGTTTTACTCGTAGGATGTCTCATCCGGTGTTGCCCAGAGAACGATATATGTGCATCTCCTATCGGGATTGTCGGTGCATCGGGCGGTTTTGCTGGTCTTGTTTTACCATTGTCGAAATGTCTTGTAAACCAGGATTCCGAGTCTGATCGGGTCTTCCTGGGAGAAGGTATATCCTTCGTTGATCACGAGAGCTTATCATGGGCTAAGTTGGGACACCCCTGCAGGGTTTAAACTTTCGAAAGCCGTGCCCGCGGTTATGTGGCAGATGGGAATTTGTTAATGTCCGGTTGTAGATAACTTGACACTTGACTTAATTAAAACGCATCAACCGTGTGTGGAGCCGTGATGGTCTCTTCTCAGCGGAGTCCGGGAAGTGAACACGGTTTCTGTGTTATGTTTGACGTAAGTAGGAGTTCAGGATCACCTCTTCATCATTGCTAGCTTCACGACCGTTCCACTTGCTCTCTTCTCGCTCTTATTTGCGTATGTTAGCCACCATATATGCTTAGTCGCTGCTGCAACCTCACCACTTTACCCCTTCCTTTCCCATTAAGCTTTGCTAGTCTTGATACCCATGGTAATGGGATTGCTGAGTCCTCGTGGCTCACAGTTTACTACAACAACAGTTGCAGGTACAGGTTATGCGATGATCTTGACGCGAGAGCGATGCTTGCTTGTTTTGGAGTTCTTCTTCTGCTTCTTCGATCAGGGGATAGGTTCCAGGTCGGCAGCCTAGGCTAGCAGGGTGGATGTCGTTCGAGTTTCTGTTTGTGTTTCATCCGTAGTCGCATGATGCTCTAATGTACTGTGATGTTGTATTCGTGTGGCATTGTATGCCTCCTGTATGTATCCCTATCTATTATGTAATGTTGATGTAATGATATCCACCTTGCAAAAGCGTTTCAATATGCGGGTCTATCCTTGATGGGACCTTCGAGTTCCTTTTGGATAGGGTCGCATATTGGGCATGACATGGGCACCTCGCGAGGTACCCCGCCTTGAACTCGCCGCCTCCTTGTGAGCCAGCATGATGAGGCCGTGCCTGAGGAAGCTCCTTGTCGTCCGCCCCGCGAGGCTTGGCCCCTCGCGAGGGACTTGAGCTTGTGTTGATGAAGATGGGCCATGCTAGGCCCCCCTTTGAGCCACGCCGCAGGCCGCAGGCAGGCAAGTCTGGGGACCCCCGTTCCCAGAATGCCGACAAGGACACTGCGTGGGCTGGCGCCCGCCTGGCGCCCTTGGTCGTCATGGCTTGCATCATGGGCACCTCGTGAGGTACCCCGCCTTGATCTCTCCGCCTCCTCGCGAGCCAACCTGAGGAGGCCGTGCCTGAGGAAGCCTCCTGTCGTCCGCCCCGCGAGGCTTGGCTCCTCTCGAGGGTCTTGAGCTCGTGCTGACAAAGATGGGCCATGCTGAGCCGCCCCGTGAGCCACGCCGCAGGCCGCGGGCAGGCAAGTCTGGGGACCCCTGTTCCCAGAATGCCGACATGTTCTTTCCTATTTGGAGTTTTATCGAAGCTGTCCCTGCCTCTGGATCGAGCCCCCCTTTCTCCCTTTTTGCTCACCTGCTTTGGTTTTCCCACGCGCAAGTCTCGCGAGGGAGGTACACGGGCGCCCTCGCAAGTGTTTTCTGCCTCGGTCGCCTAGAGCCCTCCTATCCGGGTCCGCTGAGGGAGCACCACTCCCAGTCCTTGCCCCACGGGCATCGCGACGCGAGCACGGGACCTGGGTCGGTCACCGCCGCAACCGAACCAAAAGCTACCCCTCTTGGCTAACCCTTGCAGGACATGAAGGCACGACAAGGCCTCGACCTCGGGAGGCAAAGACCGCTGCAAGCCTCCACGGGTTAAGTAACTCTCGGACACGGGTACACGGCACGGAAACGGAGCACAAAAATAGCGGAAACAGCATGATAATTGATAATGACAGTTCAACATGCCCCCACTGGGCCCTACACTACTCCCTCTTTTTTGCAGGAAAAGAAGAAAGGCAAAACGGGCATGACCAGCTCGGCACCAGCCCATGACGAGGGCTCGCACTGCCTCCGGAGCTCGGTCAGATTCCCTCCTCTCGCTTCACCGAGGCACGACAACGGATCGGCCCGCTACCTTCCCCTAGGCGGGCGCGACGACGTGGAGGCTGGTCGCGACCCCCGCTGGAGGAGCTGCTGCCTGAAGAAGAGTCGCCAAAGCTTGGCGAGCCCCGGGCGCGGCAACCCACGCGCCTGCCGCCATCTTCGTCCCGATTGACGCCGAGGCTGGGCGCCCTGCCACGGTCAGCGTCTTCGGGGCAGCACCTAGTGCGGCGACCGTCTTCCCCGAACACCCTCACGTAGAGGGTGGTGTCGCCGTCGAACCTGAAGTGCAGGGTGCACCACCGGCCCAGGCCACGCGCGTGGGCAAAAGTTTGCCAGCCACGGGTCAGGGCCAAACCCCTGGCGGCGGAAACCTCTAGCGAAGCGCAGGATGCCCTGCTGCAGTAGTCGTCCGCCTGGAACTAGAGGCCGCCCGGAGCGCCGACCGGAAGCTCACCAATGAAGAAGCGAGGAAGCTGGAGCCAAGTGCTGGTCGGATCCGCCGACCACATGACAAACTCTGGCAGCACTTCCGCCGAGCGGAAGCGTGGTCTGGGGGCCCGCACAGCCACAGTGTGCCTCCCATCAACGACCGAGTGCTCGTCGCCACGCAGGGAGGCGCCTCCGCGACCGTAGGAAGCCACCGCGGGGGACGCAGGGTGCTTGCGGGGCAGGCCCCGACCGCGCTTGGTCGGAGGAGAGTTAGGCCGTTCCTGGCGAGCCTTTCCCTTCTCCGCGTCCGAGAACCTCTTCGGCGGAGCCATGGAGATAGTGAGCAGTCGGAGCGAAGAAGAGGAGGAGTAGTAGAGGAAGATGAACTGGAGTAGCTCGCGCCATTCCGCACTTATAGCCGGAGGAGGCCAACCATCGGCCTCCATGATTGCAGGTAATCATGACCCGTCTTTGCATGCAGGGACTTGTCATGTCGTGTGGTTGCTGAGGCGTCATGGGGAAGCAGAGACGCCCACGCCCAATCAACCGCCATGTGGCGCCCAAGGCCGCAGGCTGTTGGGGCCCGCGGCGCTTCGCACTTGCCCCTTCGCTTCTCTGCTAAGCCAAGTCCGGGCGCGCCTTGGGCCTGGGGGCTACTGTCGGTGTTCTGGGAATGGGGGTCCCCAGACTTGCCTGCCTGCGGCCTGCGGCGTGGCTCAAGTGGGGGCCCAATGCAGCCCAGCTTCGTCAGCTCAAGCTCAAGACCCTCGCGAGGGGCCAAGCCTCGCGGGGCGGACGACAGGAAGCTTCCTCAGGAGCAGCCTCCTCAGGCAGGCTCGCGAGGATGCGGAGAGATCAAGGCAGGGCACCTCCCGAGGGGCCCGTGATGCAAGCCATGACGATCGAGGACCAAGCGGGCGCCGGCCTGCGCAGTGTCCTTGTTTCCCTTTCGGTGCAAAGGGGGCAAGCACGGATCAAGGCATCAGGCAAAGGTTACCGTTTCGGTGCAACGACACCAAGACCAGCGGAATGGGAGGATGGAGGTCATTGTGGAGCCCAGGGCGGCGTCACTGTCAGGACCTTTGGCAGCCGAAGACCAACTTTAGTCAGGATAAGTGTACCAGATGTTCCCCTTCAAAATGGCCAATTGTTGGCGCCCTTCCCGCTCATTATTTGGGGAGAGGCCCAGTGACTCCGCTTATAAATAGGACTAGCCACCCACGGGGTAGAGGCATCTATATCATCTAGAGATCGACCAGAGAGAGAGAGAGAAGCGACTGAAGTCACCCAAGCAGTTCATCATGCCAGATCAAGAACAACCCCTCGCGAGGCTATTCTCCCTTTGTACTGTTCATCATCGGCCCCTCAGGCAATCCACCACACCACACACTAGAGTAGGGTATTACACCACAATGGTGGCCTGAACCAGTATAAATCTCGTGTCCCTTGTGTGTTCATCTTTCTTGCTTAGATCTTTGCGAGACTTCGAGACGTGAGCTAGTAGGGGAGAGATCTTCGTGCGCACCCTAGTGTTCGAACCTCAAGGGTCTGCCGGAACCCGAAATCCGACAGCCTCTGCTATTTATTTATTTATGAGCAAAAGGGGATACCCCCTAATTTCCATTAATAGAAATCATTAGATGTTCACAACACTATGCCCAGCCTGCTACACAAGTTTCATTCATTACTAGTTTCAGCAAAGTGCTCATGTCATAGCCACTGAATACATCACGAGTGCTACATACACTGCAAATAAAGAGACAATCATCCTACAGAGCACATCGATTTTGCCCATTATCTTCACAAGCTCTTTCATCTCCTCATTGTTGTCAAGGCCGTTCAACAGTTGTTGCTTGGCCATGATCAGATGAACTGCATCTTTAACCTTCTACTCTACATCTTCCTCTTCTGCCATTCCTTCAGTTACTTATCCAACACCCCAACCTGTTGGTATTGGGATTCCTCGGGTAACCAAATAATCAGCGTAGTTGCATTCCCCAACATCAACAACTTCCCAGAAATAAAAATCACACGAATCTTCCCTTTTCTACACAAATCAAATTGGAAGATCATCAACCAAACTATTAAAAAATCAGCAACTGAAAGCAGCAGAACAACACTTAAACTATTACCCCATGATTCGGGCATTTGTAGAAGACTCGGCCAGGGTTGAGGATTGTGGTTGAGACGCGACGGATGACTCTGCATGATTTGCAGCAGTGGCACCACACCAACGGCAGCGGGTTGCGATGAGCAATCGGCTGTGGTGCGCGTGCCAGCGGGGGTGTGATGAGACCCACAGGCGATGGTACGGGTGGCGACTTGGCGCATATCTTGTTTTTGCCTGCTGAAGAGCAGGTGGACGAGCAGCCAGCAGACATGGTTGCTGCGGCCAAAGCTTCTGATGCTAGGCAGAGTAAGTAGAGAAGAGGAGAAGCGAATGTTGGATATGTCAGTTTCATTACTTGCAGAGTAGCATAGCACCATATATAGTCATAGTCTAGGTTTGGATTCGAAACAGCACTACAAAAAATTACACTTCCGTGATGATACGTGTTTGTCACAGTAGGTCGCGTTTTTTGTCATGCATGTACATCCATGATGATTTTATGATAGAACCAAGATAGTCATACATGTGCTGTCATAGAAGTGTTCCATGACATTACCAAAATTATCATCACGGAAGTGTCCACTTCCATGACGATAAATCACGCGTCACAGAAGTGCTTTCGTCAAGGGTGACTGACACATGACATCCACCATAACGGAACGCCATTAAGCTATCGGGTCTTGTTTTGGATCCGATAACCCATTAACAGCCTCGACCAATGGGGATTTTCCACGTGTAAAATCATCATTGGCTGGAAGAAACACGTGTCGGCTCATCGTTGGGACAGATGTCATCCACTCATTGGACAGAAGGCGCCTATGATATGTCGACATGTGGTACGGCCCAATAGAGGCCCATTCCTGTGAAAAGGCCGGCCCATTTGACTTGGTCAAAAGGTGGCGGGCCGGCCCATGGAAAGCCTGTTAACAGCATGTTCGCATATAGCCCATTTACAGCCCGCTAACCCAAGGCTCGTTACGCCCTATCCGAATTAGGCCCAGTAGCGCCATCTGGGCCATCCAATAGGATTCCAGCCCATTTTCACTTCTCGCCCATGTATAGCCCATGACGTCTTTCGGCCCATATGAGGCCCTTTGTAACTCTTGGCCCATTAACGGCCCGTGGTGAAACTAGCCCGTAATGAGCAGTGTATCACTTTATACCCATTAACGGCCCGTGGTGAATAGTGTATCACTTTATACCCATTAACGGCCCGTGGTGAAACTAGCCCGTAATGAGCAGTGTATCACTTTATACCCATTAACGGCCCGTTATTCCGTTGGGCTGTTTCTAGCCCATGTTATCTTTCGGCCTTCTCAGAGCCCATTTACTCTTGGGCTCATTTCCATCATTTGTTTACTTATGGCCCGTTACTGTCATTTTCTGCTTGTGAGCTAAATTCAGCCCGAGGTTACAGTCGGCCCATTTTGTGGCCCGTTAATACGTTGGGCTATTTTCATAGTGTCATCAAATATGGCCGATTAGCGACGGCCCATTATTGTCGGCCCATGAACAGAAGATTCCAACTCTAGGCCGTTTACGGCCATAATGCGGTCTGTTATTGTCCCATGTTTGGCCAACCGATCATACGACCCGTACAAGGCCCATTGATGATACGGCCCATAGAAGGCCCATTGTGTCTACGACACATAGAAGGCCCATTGTTTCTAGACCCATAGGAGGGAAATGGTAACTACAATAAATATGTAGCCCATGGTTATTGTGGCCTAGTTTTAAAAATAGGTTATTGCGGCCACTAGCAAACCGCGGAAAAAGAACTGCACTGACTACAAGCAAAGAAATAAACAAGACAATAAGGAAATAAATAAGCAAGCAACTTACGCTAGGCTATCATGGCTATTACACATATTACATCCACTGGGCATCAAAGGTCGCCACCAGTGCAAATATAGGGAACAAAGCAGCATATCATATACACTGGTTGTCAAAGTTGGCAACCAGTGCAAATAAATGCCGCAGAAAAACAAGTCCAGAACTGAAACCACTTTAGAAGATCTCAAGAAACAATATCCTGGGTACCCATAATGCTAGCAAGATGCTTAGCAAGCTTATTAACTTTCTCTTGTTTGGCGCTTAAGTCCTCCAGCACTTGCTGTTGCACCAGAAAGTATGCATCTGAATTCTGCAGGGACTTCCTTAGTCCTTCGGCTTCATGTCGCATAACATCTAATCGATGTCTTTCAACTTGAAGTTGAGACTCACGAAGCCGAACTGATTCAGGCAACGAGTTTGAAGAGCTGGTGCCAGCAGTAATAGCCAGTAACTCGAACACTACATCAAGACAGGACTTTGGGGTTGTCTCAGTGTCTTCAATATAGTTTTTATCAGCTTTCTTCGAGACCAACAGGGATGTCTCACTATCTTGAACCTTATCTGCATTACTTCCTTTACCATTGCATAACGGGGTACTTTTCTCCAATATTTTATCTGTGTTTTAAAAGAGAAACAAACAAACACATCATAGGTTTACAATATAGTATATGAAACTCATTTTGGTAAACCAGTTCAGTAGTAAGGTGGAAAGGAGAACAACATGAAACAAACATATATCTATGTAGTATGGTCACTGTATGGTCTATATCATTCTAGTTTATGTTGCCAAATCAAGATAGATACAGTTCGAATCATATCTATTTAAGACAAAGCAGCATAGACAGAATATAAGTGTGGGAAACTACACAGCAATAATAACACTTGTAATGTGCATGGCATGAGAACATAACTATTTATTCAATTGAAACTGAAATCAACATAGAGGAAGTTACAACAGCAAATAGCCAAACACGTTGAAGAAACAAGTTTAAAACATACCTGTTGCGCCATTGGATTTCAATTGCATCCTTCAAATTTGAAATTAGTTGGTATGAGTAAATACAGTGATGCAAGAGCAAAGTAGTATGAACCATAGCTACAGAACCTAACCTTAGAACAATTCTTCTTCTGCTTTAAGCGTTGACTTGGGGTTCGGAGTGCTGGTCCTCGTGCTTTGGGCACTGTAGTTGTCTTCCTAACTACTCGTGTTTGGGTGCTCTGTGGTGGAGATGGTGCTGTGTCAATGGGAACTAGGTGTCTATCTGCTGGGGTTGGGGTTAGAAGGGGTGTAGTTGGTTCTCTGTCCAACTGGGTAGGGGTACAATCTGCCTGAGTGTGGGTTATGTGTGGTGGGGCTGGTTCTTGGGCAAGTACAACCGTGGTTCTATCTGCATCGACAGGTAGCACGATCTTTTCTGAAGACCGTGTTTTTACTCCCACAGATACTGCCATCACTCCCTCCAATTGAAATGGCTGATAAACAATAAAAGTAATTGAATGTACAGACATTGTAAGATAGACAGGTGCAATGGATAGTTGGGAAGAAAACAGGGCATGAAATAATTCACATTTATGTTGTCTAACCAAACAGAATAGCGGGACATAATTTCACATATATGATGGCTAATTAAACAGGATAACATGACACAATTTCACATGTATGATGACTAGCTAAACAGGGTAGAATGACATACTTCAAAATATGATGACTATGTAAACAGGATGACATGATATAACTATATGATGTGTCTATTAAAGTGGTTGGCATGTCATAAATCACAAACATGCCATCGATGGAAACATGATGGCATGATATAATTCATGGATAGAATGACATAATTTAAAATATGATGACTATGTAAACAGGATGAGATGATATAACTATATTATGTCTTTAGAAAATGGGTTGGCATGCCATAATTCAGATACATGCTGTCTATGTAAACATCATGGCATGACATAATTCAAATATATGATTTATATACTAAGGAAGTGAGGAGAGGGCAATCGCATATATGATGTGTCAACTAAGGAGATGGCATTCAATATTATGTATATGATGTAAAAACTAAGCATTGCAATACAACATATGCATGATATGAGTAATATAACCCTGCCAAGTTTGAGCATACACGTCAAGGGGATAATAGGACTGGTCATCTACCTCTGAATCCTCCTCTGAAGAGCTATCTGTAACCAGCAAGATATCTGCTTCAGCAGGTAGCATTGTCTGCTCTGAAGACCTTGTTTTCACTCCAGATTTCTCCATCACCAATTCAAATGGCTGATGCACAGGAAGAGCACTTGAATATACAAACATTGTCGACAAAAGCAATGAGAAATACAAAAAAAAGGACGGCATGATATAATTCACATATATGACGCTTGCCTAAACAGCATGGCATTGCATAATTCACATACATAATGCCTTGCAACAAGATAACATTGCATAATTCACATATATAATGTCTTGCAACAAGATGGCATTGCATAATTCACATATATGGTAGTTAGACACTAAACAGGTGGCATTCACACGAAGCATGTCTAAACTAAGCAAATGACATAGCAATGCAAGATACCATAGGCACGATATCAGCAACATAACCCTGCCAAGTTAGAGCATGCACCTCGGGGGGGGGGGGGATATGACTGGTCATCTGACTCTGAATCCTCCCCTGAGGAGCTATCGGTAACCAGCAAGACATGCGCTTCGTCAGATAGCATTGTCTGCTCTGAAGACCTTGTTTCCACTCCAGATTTTTCCATGACCCTGTTGAATGGCTAATGCACATGAAGAGTAATTGAATGTACTAAAATTGTTGACAAATTTAACACGTAATAAAAAAATGATGGCATGATAGCTAACCAGGGTGGCATTGCAAAATTCACATATATGATGCCTGGCTAAACAAGATGGCATTGCATGATTCACATCTACGATAAAGAAACTAGACAGATGGCATTGACACAAAGCATGTCTAAACTAAGCAGATGACATCTTTAATGTATACAGTAAGCAATGCAAGGCACCATATGCATGATATTACCAACATCAGCATGCCAAGTTAGAGCGAATACCTCATGGGGTAAATAGGAGTGGTCTTCTCCTTCTGAATCCCCCTCAGAACAGTTATCTTCCTCTTGATTATGATCTGAAATGGGTGGAGGGGGGGCTGCCTTTGCGCCCACCATGGAACGACGTCTGCATGAAATTTTATTGCCACGCAAGGCTCATCTCTTTTGCTCTACATGATCAGTTCCATTGTGTAAAATAACTGGCATGCATAGGAATAAAACATAGTGAGATTATGTAAGGAGTGCATGCACAAATCCAGAGTGATGGTAGCAAACTGTGGATAGACCCAAAACCAATGATAGCAGGCAGATAATAGCTTTAGTTAAAAAATACAGATAATGGCTCCTTTAATGTTTGTTTGCACCCAACATGAAACTCATAGTAGACACCGGAGATTAACCAAATAGTAGACAGATAGTACTGATTGCTGCCCCAATATGTACCCCACAACCATTTAAAAACTCAAGTTTCAGCATTAGTTTGGACCTGACTCAGAGTCTAATAGGTGAACAAGATGATAATGTAGCATGCCATCATATTAAGCGACGCATAACGTAAGCAGACACGGAAGAGTGTGACCTCTCTTGCGGATCCGTGTAGTCCTCAAGGTCATCTGCTTAGTTGATGATGGTAATGCAGTTGTCGTGGCTGCCGGCAGCGGGGAAGAAGATATATGAAAAGGAGGACAAGTGGAACAGCTGATCTGGGGTGGAACACAGCGCCGCAGGAGCAGGACAAACCACACAAGGTTTTCTTTGAGACATATCTGCAACAGAAGTAATTGAGTAAGGGCTTATTTGAATTTGAGGATTCTAACAATGTGCAGGGATAGGAAATAGACAGGAATAGGATAGGAATGCACGTGCCAAACAGAGAATTTAAAAACACGGGATTTCTGTGAATCTGGGTGTTTAATTCACAAAAATTGGAAGATCACAGGATGCAAAAAAGCATGGTGAGATTAAGTCAAACCACAAGAAAATGTACGGTTATAATGCTATTATGCTACTATCTCTTAGTCTTGTGCTTCATGAATAGGAATATGAAAAGGAGGACAAGTGGAAACTAGAATTCCTACGGTTTTTCTTTCAAGGAGACACTAAAGGAACAAATCCTACAGTTTTCCTTTGCTCCATTCCTTTGCACCAGATTCATGAAAAGTAGTACCGTAGGAAACTTTCCAATTCCTATGTTTTTCATTCACTTTTTCTTTCAAGCATTGGCGATTCTAGTAGGTAGGCTTGAGCAAGGAAAATCCTACATTAAAAAATGTTTTTGTGCTACTTCTATTACTTTGGACCCAACCCACTGCCATACTAGCTCAACTTCCAGGCCCATCAACAAATGCACAGCTCAAACGCGCAGAGATAAATAATGATGGCGTTCAAGAGAGTCCAACAAGTGTACAACCTCTTTGGCGAAGCCATGTCGATCTCAGCGTGATTGGGTTGGCCGGTGAGGATGCTCCAGATGACTTGGCTGTCGGAGGAAGGGAAGAAGATCTTAGGCGTCTGGAGATGGAGCCCGAGGTACTGCTCCGCTGTGATGGAAGGTTTCGTCGTTGGAGTAGCTCCGGTGAGTTGTACGACGCCGAGGCTGAAGCAGGACAAGAGAGACAATGTTAACCTGAGTGGAATTATAATAGCATCTCCAATACATGACGTAAAATACATAACCACAAAGTGCTAGATGTAAAATACATCAGCCGCTCATCTCTGAACTTAACTGTCGAAACTGAATTTAACTGTCAAAACTAAACTTAACTCTCGAAACTGAATTTTGCCGCCGAAACTGAATTTTGCTGTCAAAACTGAACGCACTAGCAAGGTGAGGCTACACGTAAGTCGACTGACTTTTTCATCTCTGGTCAGTCAATTTTGCAGCCGTTGGATACGAAATCAAGGGCCTGCAGTTCATCTTCAACCTCCACCCCCCTGAGCCGCCAGCCACCACCGGCCAAACAGCAGCACCCCGCAGCCCGTGGCCGGCAGTGCGCTGCCCCGCCCGCCCCGAAAACACTCCCCACCACTGGTCCGCCGCTGCCCCCGCCATCCCTCTAGGCCCCCCATGCCGAGATTTTTCTCCGGCGATCCCCACGCCACCGTCCCGCCAACGCCCCGCCACCACCGGCGACCACCGCCCCCACCCTGAACCCTAAGATAGATAGTGGGGTACCTCTCCGTCGAGCCCCCCTCCCCGCTGATGCTGGTTCTTCCTTCACCCCGGCGAGCCCCTCACCCCCTGAAAATCGACTGACCGAAAAGTCGATTTAGTCGACTAAAGTGTAGCTAAATCAGAGCAGCATCACAAGCAAGAGCAAGAGTGAGAGCAGCAGCGCGAGCAAGAGCAATAGCAAGAGCAGACCAGGCAGGGGACTGAGAGCAAGAGCAGAGTAGTAGCACGAGCGAGAGCTAAAGCAGAAGCAGCTCCTACTAATGTGGACGTCGCCTCCCAGGGAGCGACGTCGTGGAGGAAGTGGCTGGCGACGCCGCCGTGGATGGAGCCGCGCCGTCTCGTCTCGGGACCGAGCGCCGGCAGCACCCTGAGATCAAATCAAGAAGAAAATGCGGCGATTAGTGTACAACCTCTTTGGTGGCGCTGATTAGGCCGTAGCTTCATCCGAGGAAACGGTGATGATGATGTTCTTTCGGTGGTGCAGGTGAAGACGGTGATGTGGGAATGGAGGTGGCGCGAAAGACGAGGGGAATGTCGGGGCAGCACCTTGGAGGTGGAGGACGGGGTGGCTGAACCGGCGGGATGAGGAGATCGACGATGGATCCTCATCCGGTACGATGGATGAGGGACGTCGAGGTGTTGCTGTGGACGACATCGTCGGGGAAGAGGCTCTGGCTGGGTGGCGAATGGAGTAGGGTGTGGGGCTTCATCGCGGGTTTTCGTGGCCTCGGTGTACGAATGGGTGGGCGGATGGGATGGCAGTGGGTAACCATGGCTTAGGGACGCGCTTGTTCGAAATTTGGGTAAGTTACGAAAGTACACCCACCAATTTGAGGCGGTTCTTTCGGTTCAGGGGTACCACGGGCATTTCGTGTGTCGGGATTTCATAGGAGGTGGGAGTTTTCGCACGCGTTGTAATTTCGGAATAGCAAGGCGCGGGTTGATATGGAGGGAGTTATCGGAGCACAACGAGACAAAGATATATCTTAAATATTTCGGGCTAACAAGGCACGGGTTGAAGAGGCGGGAGTTTCGCAGCACGATAGACAAAAACGCTAGCTTGAATTTTCGGCATAACAAGGCGTGGCTTGAAATTTCAGAAGAACAAGCTTAACGTGTACCCAAAAAAGACAATTTGCACCTCAACACGCACAACACACGCACAAACACCATTTAGACTAGAGTAAGGTACATGTGCATTGCACGCATGATATTTGGCAACCGAATTATGAATAAATACCACATTATAGCATGTAATCTTTGAGTCATATATGCATGATGTAGATGTTCGTTTAATTCTTATAGTTCATTTCATTCAAAATCATCTAGTTTTTATAAGAAAGCTAATCTATTTTAAGATTCATGGAGTTGTGCGTTGTAAGACATAAAGTAAAAACAAATAATGGCAAATCATGTAGAAAAACATTTGGGCAATTCTGATACGGAAGATTCTAGAACAAAGAAGAAGTGCTTGTGTTTTGATGTTTGTGCATTATGCTTAAGTTCAACCATGGAGTCTTCTAGATTATACATGTGGCGAAATCTGGTGGAATCTAGATGATATCCAACGGCCAGTAGTGCTCAAATTTCACATCTTTGAACCATCGGATTCACCTCATCCAACGACCATCTTTCAAAGTTAAAGTTACCCGCACACAATAAAAAAATATATAAAATATAATATATATAGGGGTATAGATATAGATATGTGATGCGAAAGCCACCCATCATCTCCAATTACAATAGTGTGTCCATGCACGGATGTGACATGGCCAAATGATGTCTGCCATCGGTATCTCAAATTCAAATCAGTCTGACCTTGTTCAATGTGTATACATTACAACATGCTCGTTTCCAAACCACACCGCGCAGATCTCCGTTATATTCATGCATGCATGGGTTTCAAACATCAGGATCTCTTATTCAAATATTTGAATTCAACTTTACATTGATTATGACCTCACCTAGTCTTTTACACCCACACAGTCGTCTTCTCTTTATAATTGTACCACTAACTTTCTCTCGTGCATGCATGCACACACACTACCAGTCGGCATTATCCATCGCACACATGCAATCTTTTTCTTCAGGTCGGTCTCCCATGAAGGCACACACCCACACACACCCCCCTCTCCATCATATCGGGCATTCTTTATCTCTCACGCGTGCATGCGCAACGATCGATGTTCCTCTATGTATGTGTGTGTGTATAGCTAGGTCTTTCATAGTTTTCCACACAAACCGATCAATCGATATATCCAGTGAGGTCTCACCCTCTTTCCCACGTCCACATCAATCAATCTATATCTGTCTATATAGGATTAACATATATAGCTAATACACCCACATTAATTATATATCCAACGTCCCCCTCTCATCATCCATGCCTTCCGCTTCATCTCTCAGACGCACGCACAATGGCGAAGACAGGGGGCAGTAAGGGCCCTGCCCCCCCTAACATCACTATATATCGAGGCTAATATGAATGTGATCATTAGACAATTGCTGCTAAAAATGGTTTATGTTCATGAATTAACCCTCCTCGTAAAGGATTAGCAATGCCTACCCTCCTAGCTCATTTATTTTTCATGGCTCCGCCACTGCGAGCAACAACGCACGTTCTCGCCCCCTCTCTCTAAATATCGAACTCGCACTTGTGCATTCCTTCATAGTCTCCCTCCACTCGGCCCCTCGCACCATCTTCTAGCCCCCCACCGGATTTTGCCACATGTACAATCTAGCAGACTCCATGGTTGAACTTAAGCATAATGCACAAACCTCAAAACAACAGTGGTTCTCTTTTGTTCTAGAATCTTCCGTATCATAACTGCCCAAACTTTTTTTCTAGTTGAATTGCCATTATTTGTTTTTACTTTATGCTTTACAACGCACAATTCCATGAATCATAAAATAGATTAAGGGCTTCTTTGATTCAAAGGATTCTCAAAGGAATTTTGGAGGATTCTAATCCTTAGGAATTTTTCCTATCTTGGTTGTTTGATTCGTAGGATTGTAAACCATAGGAATTTTCCATATGATTCATTTGCACTAGATTTCATAGGAAACATCCCATCCACTCAAACCTCTTTGAAAGAATTCTGCGTTTTTTCTATGCACAATCAAACACTCGTACAATCCTGTAGGATTCAAGACGACATTCCACTATAATCCCATGTTTTTCCTATTCCCGCTTTTGGAAATCCTACGAATCCAAGAGGCCCTAGCTTTTTTATAAAAACTAATTGATTTTGAATGAGATGAATTACAAGAATTAAACGAAGGTCGACATCAGCCATACATGGCTCAGAGCTTACATTCTATAGTGTGGTATTTATTCATAATTTGGTTGCAAAATCTGATCTCTACAATAAACGTGTACCTTACTAGTACTTCGAGTATGTGCAAAACACGTAAATTAGAATTCCAATGGCACGCTACACAGTGTCTCTCTTATAGTTCATAAAGTCACGTGGCACATGTGGAGGCGTTGTCGCGACCTCCTTGCGTGGATTGATCACAGTGACGTGCTGCTGGTTCCAGAAGAATGTACTCGTCCTCCCTGAGCCATACTGTTGGTACATGCACGAAGCGAAGATGTGCACGCACGCCACGCACACACTCATTCCCTCGCACGCACATGCGGTACATGGGCGGACGCAATTTTGTACCAAGATCCACCCCATGTGATAAATTTGACGCGTGTAAAGTCGTTCACTTCATTGATGGTCAACTAATACAGCGCATGCAAATTGAGTGGACGTGAGGGCGGAAGAAAGACATTATTACTCCACTGCGCGCATGCGAGTAGTTAAATCATGGGTTGCTAGTAGTACTTCCATTGGTATCCTTCGTATTTTGTGCCAATTTTTGACAGTAACATAATATTTAAGCATTTGAGGAGTGTAGTCTACTTGAAATTTATGTTCCAGTAAACTCATCGGGAACCGTTTCGGGCCTCGAAACCAAAACCATCAATTAATCATTACCTTGTTCCCATCACATTCAAAAGCCTGCTCACACCTACTAGTACGTACCAAACCTGAACGTGTTCCCACTATGCAGGTATTAGTACTAGTGCTAGTACTTAGGTTATAAAAAGGGGAACTACCTAACCGAAAATTACTCTACCTTTCCTCCTCATAAGTGCTTCTTCTTCGTCCGTCCTTGCCATGGCCGGTGAGCAGAGCTCTAGGTCGAGAACTACTCGTAACAAGGGAGCGGCAACCAAGGCTGCGGAAAAAAAGAGAGGGCTCGCCGCCACGCAGAGACCTCGAAAGATCTCTCACGGGCAGGCGATGGCTCCCAGGAGCGCCCTAGCCGCGGAGGCGAACATGCCGAAGCCGGCGGACGCTGGAGTCGTTATCCCTCGACGGCATGCCCGATCAGCTCAATAAGCACCTCAATAAGCAGAAGGAGTTCATCCAAGGCTTGGTGGAGATGCTGAAGGAGAGCCTCGACGACATGCCCGCTGAGCTCAATAAGCAGGGGGAGTTGACCGCCGGCTTGGTGATGCTGCTGAAGAAGAGCATTGCCTCGGAGAAGAAGGCGACCGGCGAAATCCTGCGACTTCAGGAGGACAAGGCGAAGCTCTGCCACGAGATCGACCTGTTGAAGGAGAAGAACGCCGGCTGGAAGAAGCTGCATGAGAATAGTAGTTCCTCGATGAAGATGCTGCAGGCCCTCATCATGGAACAGAAGGAGGAGTTGGCGAAGCTCCGCATCAAGCACCCGGCTGCTGTCAAGGTACATAATGCGGCCGTGGAACACATGATGAAGGCTCGCATCGAGAAATCCCACGTCATGGACAGAATGAAGAAGATGGCGGAGGAGATGCACAAGGAGATGGAGGTCGTGGAGGCGATGAAGAAGCAGTTACGACTCCGCGGCGAATTAGATCATTTGGGGTGATAATCTTCCTTCTTCTTTTGCTCCTGTGTTTCATCTTTTGCTTCGAGTGTTTCACCGCACGTGTCATGTTCTCTGCGAGGCATGAATAGAACAATGCTTTTGTTTTGAGGGAATGAATAGAACAATGCTAACAATAAGATGACTAGAAAATTAGATAATTTTTATCGCCATACGGCACCGGGCTGCCATGTTTCGTGCTCCTCCGCCATAGTACTACTCCAGTGGAAAACTTGAGTATACCGCACGGTTCTTTGCTCCTCCTCAGGTCGTCGGTGCATTTATACGAGCAGTCAAATCACAAGGTCCCGCCTTCCAGCAGTAATGAGCCGTCAAATCACAAAGGCCCTCGCCTCTCATGAAACCGACCAAGCTAGACAACCCTGCCCTCTAGCCTTTTAAAAAAGGGCCATTTGCATTTCTGCCCCTAACTCGAACCACCTACTCAGATTTTCCCCTAATTTCAAAGCATGCTCAAATTTGCCCCTCTCTCGTTAAGTCACTACTCAGAAATGCCCTTCCGTCTAGTCAAAGGCCTTTGACCGTCAGAGGCCCATGTGTACTGTAGTAGACGGAAAGTGCTACAGTATTGGACGGAAAGAGCTACAGTACTGTACGGAAGGGCATTTCTGAGTAGTGACTTAACGACAGAGGGGCAAATTTGAGCATGCTTCAAAAATTAGGGGCAAATCTGAGTAAGTGGGTTCGAGTTAGGGCACAGATGTAAATGTCCCTTTAAAAATGTATACTTTTGTACAGTAGTAGTATCGATGGATTGCGCCATGGAGCAAAACTTGAAATTAAAAAAAAGGTGGTACATATAGAGAGCGCTCGTCGCCAAATTATGCATATAGTACTATTAAAAAGGCTAGTCACAATAATGGTGTCCAGCACAACCCACCCCTCAAATAAAACTAAGCATCCTGGAATTCTTTGACAAAACTAAGCACCCTGAAATTCTTTGACAACTAAACTGCTGGCTATATGATGTTGGCCATATATATTGTACGTATATAATGTGAAGAAACGAGTGGTAGTACTATACCAACTAAAAGATGAAATGTAAGAAATACTAGTATGTACGTACTGAAGAGTTAAAGTAACGAGAAGAAACATAACATAGTTCTGCTGGGGGCTCAGCACAACACACCCCTCAAATTAAATTAAGCACACCTGAAATTAAACTTTGCAACTATTCCGGTAGACACTGCATTAGAACCACCATGAGCAACGACACTGCCACCTTACTCGGAGTCCTCGTCCACGTCCTCGACTTCGTCCTTGTCCCTCTTCCTCTTGGCCGATACTTCTTTGCTTGAACCGCACACTTGGCTCTTGCTCTTCATCCAACCCTTGTAGATATTGAAACAAAGGTAGCCATCCATTGCAGCGTAGTGGATGTGGTCTATATCTAGTACATTCCGCTGCCATGCATAACGATGAAACGTGTATGGAGGTTTCTCCAGTTTACCGTACGAAGGATGAACCATGGCTCCTGCCAGGGTCAGCATTGAAGGCTGACGAGAGGACACCAGCCGATTCTTCTGGAGGTCGAAGGGGTTGCCTACAACGAGGCCTATCCGACCCAGGACTTCTTTGTCGTTCTAAAGTCTACAGTAACGAATTTGACTAGGTTGCTCTCGAGGAAGTCCTTAAAATCCAGGCATTCAACGTCGGCATGGCATATGTGGTAGACCAAGCATAAGTCATGCACGCAAACCTGGATCACGGCGGGCTTCTTCCTCTCTTCGTCCTTTAGATCCTTCTCTCGTCCCAGGACTGTGGTGTACTCAACATCTAGCCCAGCGACCCACTCATCATCTGAGTTTTCGAACATGCGTCTGAAGCGAGAAAGGCATCCTTTCACCGTCGCGGAAGAACGGGTGTAGATGACGTCGAACTCATCGCCGGTGATGGTTCTAACCTTGTACTCACCGCCGATCATGGAGATTTGGGACGCCATGGATTTGGGAGGAGGGTTAGGATTAGTGGAACTGCCGTAATGTGAAAGGACGGGACGACTAGGAGCAAACCATCGTAGTATTAAAGGACGTGCGGGGACGAGTAGGAGCGAACTGCCAGCATGCAAACGGCAGGGTAGTGGCTTTCCATTCTCCCATGATACGGGCTTCCGAGGGCCCTTGGATCTGAGATCGAACGGTTGCATGGCGTGATTCTAGTCCTATGGGTGAATATCCTATCCTGGAGGGTTATTCTGCAAATTTTCAGCAACTTAGCATGCGACCGTTTGATCTCAGATCCAAGGGCTGCCAGCAGCCCGTATCATGGTCGCGCCTACCACGACCGTCGCGTCGCTCGCGCGGTCGCGCCCTTGGAGATTTAACACGGTGCGTTAGGCTATCTGATGTTGGCATGTCATACATAGTCATCACTTAGTCACTCATACTACAACAAGGTTAGCTATAAGGTTGTCTATAAGTGTAATTTTTTTACTTCTCTCTATCTCTTTCTTCGTACTCCCTCCATCCCATAATATAAGAATGTTTTTGACACTAGTGTAGTGCCAAAAACATTCTTATATTATGGGACACAGGGAGTACTAGTATTTATTGCATTTGCCAAGGAGTGACCTCTTCCAATGAAATGGTGTGCTTATTAGTTTTTTGTTGCTAAGTTTGCTTCATTTAATTAGCTATAGACTCAAAATTGTATTTTCACCTAGGTACACGTGCTTAGCACCGTTTCTTCCTTGGGTCACCAAACTAGTCTCTCTCTTCTTGATTAACTTGCCACATCAGACTTTATGCCTATGTGGCAAGCTTAGCACCTGTAGGAGCAAGTAAGGCTGCTTGTAATGGGAGTATCATAGGTACTAGTATCATGCATGCCAACTATGCAATCTTGATGAGGTGACGTCGAATGAAGAAAAGAGAGAGTTGAGTATCATATTATGATACGGTACCATATTAAATGATGTGCTACTATGTGTCATGCATGACAATAAATAAACTATCCTATGATACCAACACACGATACTATGCATTACAGATGTAGTATCATACAAAAGTATCAGATGCATGATACTAGTATATGATACTCTCCATTACGACCAACCTAAGTACAATAGTGCGCTTTACATGGCATTTTTGCATATGTGGAGGAAAGAGTGGCAAGGAAAAAGTGGAGAAGTGGGCTCTCATGCAAGAGCCATCCTCTACTACATGGTGGAGCATTGGGAGAGGCACCTGTATGGAGGTGGTTAGGAATCAGGAGACTCACGCCGGTCGTAGCGCCGCAGTTAAAATGATAATGGCAAGTCAAATCATGTGGCCCCACCTATCCAGCAGTAACTCACTGTCAAATCACACAACCCTACGTTTGTAGCAGCCTACTCCCTCGTCTTCTCGCGTCTTTGTCGAACCGACTAGGCAGAGCTGCCCCACCTACAGCGCAGGAAAATCCCCGCCCTCGACTTTTAAATAGTATAGTATACTAATTTTGTATCCATGGATTGCGCCATGGAGCAAAGCCTCTAGAAAACGGCGGTACACATGTACGGAGTATACAGCACGCCCGTCGCGTTCGCGTCGCACCCCAGACGGTCGGTCGGTCTGGCACGCTGCTCTCCGAATGGAACACGCGTCATATTGCGTTTGCACACACATGTGGGACCGCAATTGAGAACCGACCATAGGCACACTCCCCGGCCCCGCAAGTCGGGTGACTTAATAGAAGAGGGAGACGAGCGATAGTACTAGAGAAGTGTTGTACTACGTTGGTGCCTGGACGATCCCTGCAAGACACGGAAGATCAGTTCGTCCATGCATGTGACCAGACTCCAGCAGACACGCCTGGATTGGCTATCGTCTACATATCGTGCAGGCTGTGTTGTACATGGCTGTAGTTGTGGTGAGAAATCTAAAAAATGGTTTCTTGTCATCTCGCAAAATTAGGTGTCATGTGCTTCGGATCACTGCGAGGGTTAAACAACGACAACTGAGTTGGGCTAGTCATTGGGGGCACATGCACGAAGACTACTCGGCTGCCATCTAGGTCAAGCCGGCTATGTTAATTAGGACATCTATCGACGGACCCCTTTTCTACGAGTTTATCTTTAATTTGAGCTTTGTTCCTCGTCTAGTTTGTCCGTCGGGATTCATGTTGTCTCCTTTGGGCAGTGAGGTTATGATTTCTTGTCATGTGGCATTTTTTCGTGTTATATGTTATAATCCGGCGCTTCAGATCAAAATGACGACAACTGCGCCTCCGGCCACGTGCATGAAGACTTCTCGACAGTCATTGACGAGGTCAAGCCGGCTCCGGTAGACAAAAGAAAACTAGTACTACTCCACCATATAGGTAGGAGCCTCCGCGCTTGCTTGCTAGTGTTGCTCTCTTCACACTATCTCGGCCTCTCCAGATCTAAACATGACAGCGGTGGCAACTCTCTCTCTCTCTCTCTCTCTCTCTGCTCACCGCTGGTCACAGATCCAGCCGGATCCTCTCCGCCGGGGAAGGTGAGAAGGTGCAACGTTCACGCGGTCGTCCTCGGCGACGGCTCTTACCCACTGCTGGCGCGTCCCGATCAGCCTGCCTTGCCGTTCTCTCCCAAGCACCGCTGGCGAGGGAGGGCCTCTGACCCCTTCTTCCTCGCTGCTGTAGTGTGGGCAGATCCGACCTCCCGCCGCCCACCTAGCGACATCCCGGCGACCATCAGGTATAACTTCCTTCGAAACCGGCCTTGCTCTACTTCCCGAGCTCCTGACGTCGCTGCATTTGTATCTTTTACTATTTCTCAGGCCCCCTCGTAGATAGGATCGATCGGCTGTTCGAAAACCACCTAATTTTTTTATGTTTAAGAGGTAAAACTAGTTCATGCACTCGAATCTAGTACTACTTGGTTCAAACAAGGAAGAAAGGGGTGGGGGTGGGGGAGGATTTGTTACCTGAATCTAGGACTTGGTCGAAAGAGGAAATAATGGGGGCGAAAAGTAGCAGAGACTGGCTATCCAACTGGTCTCTAGGTCTAATAGGGAAATAAAGGGAAACGCAGTACAAACTCAATATAAACCCGATCTATTGGTTGAAAAAGGAAAGAAAGTGGGGACTGGGGGACAAGTCAACAGAGTAAGTCCAGCACTAGATTTGCTAGCCTCACACAGTATAAGGTGGCTATACCGAACAAAAATGGGACCAACCCAGATATCCTGTTCTGATGTTTGTTGCCCCGAGCCACTCTTATGTAATGCCACTGGTAAAATGTAGCAGTCGCACTGTTAAAAGTAAGGACACGTTAAACCAATGTTGTTTTCAATGTAATGCCTCCAGTAATATGAATCAATGGCACTTTTTTACATGTCCTGCTAAATTTCCCATTAAGATAAGTTGGTTCTTTTCGTTAGAAATGCAACTGTCCTGGTCCGCCTACTCTCCCGTGCCCAAAGTAATGTCGTATTTAACGGTTGTCATAGTTAATCCTAATGCCCACACTAATATCTAGCAATGCCACTGCTTTAGAAATTGCTACTGTCCTTGTAGGATTGCCATTCAGATAAGGAACATGCTTCTTTTCATTTGATGCATGTTTCATCACTTGTTAGTCACCCTCCTTTCCACCTTTTTTGTGCAAACAGAGATATACATTTCACGCTCGATCTTAGTTGAACTGCACAAATGATATCCAAATTATAGTTGAGCATTCCAGGAGCTTCACAACCAACCTTGATGTTGCTCAATTTTATTGCAACTAATGAAGAAGAAGCTCTGTGGGTTTCGTTTTCTGATGGAAATGGAACCGGGGCTGGAGCCCTTTTCTTAAAAAAATTGAAGAAGAAGCTGCTAGCTCACGGGACATTGCTTCATTTTAGGTGAACTGCACCAAAAGGTCCCATGAATTGAATCATCCATGTTGGTGACTGAAAGAGCCAGCTTCAGCATCCCAGTCTAAGCACCCCCGGCCTCCATCCTTGCGACGCACGGTACACCTCGTTTGCCACCTGCTCGACCCTAGTGTCACTGATAAAATGAAGTAATAATACAGTTAAAATAGAGCGAGTGTCCTCTCTATCATTTCATTTCCAATGTAGATAAAGAAAGTGCTTCTCTTTGTTAATGTATGTTTCATCAACTAGTCCCATTGTTAATGTTTAAGCGTTTCTGCAAACTGGGGTGCTTAATTTTAGTTGATCTGTACAAAAATAGAGATTTGAATGTCTCAAGGCGCCTCCTTGTACTACCGCTGTACACTGATGTTCATCACTGGCAGAAGGTGTATCTGGGAGACTTGGGACGATGTCCAGTATGAGGCGTACCGTATGAGGCGTCGCAGGGCCCATCTCGCCCTCGCAGCATGGCATACTATGATACTATCGCAATATTTTCTTCTATTTATTTTGTGTGTTTCATCAACTAGTGCCACTATAATGTAATCACGCTTTTTCATTATCTGTGCAAACAGGGTTATTCAGCTGCATTTTGGTGGAACTGCACAAATGTACGTATGGAACCGGCATATATGCAGAGTGCGAGGTGTGCCAAGTAAAAATTACCGACACCAACCATGCTGCATGCACGCATTGGCATCCACCACCACCAGTGGGATGTGTGGCGCTCTCTGTGGACGGATCTTTCTCGGCAGCAAATCCTCTAACCAAATACTAGTAGCTTATATTGGCAGTTTTCTAGGGAGTACTCTTTTCTGAAAGAAGCACCAATCTATTTTTCTTTATTTGTACACTGTGTCACAACTTTGACCCAAAGGTCCAGAGCTATTTTAGGGTGATTGGCGTAGTACTCGGAGACTGATTGTAAGCATGATTTTCATTAGCTGTCACACTGATTGTAAGCATGAGCAGGTGGAAGATTAGGTTAGTGCGAAGCTTACCTTAAACCCTACCGCCGCCGTTGAAACGAGGCGAGCGTCGAGGGAACCGTGGAGAACGGCGGGGAAGCGACGTCGCGCCATCCGGCCTCCTCTTGGTGGGAGAACGAATACTCCTGTGGCTCCGGCTGGCTCTGCACCCTCACGAACGGCACACCATACTCGATCGATTCGTTATCCTCTGGGTGCTCGACCTTCGACCTGTACGCCCACCACCTCCGCCTGACTGTCGCCTCGGGCGAATCTGTCTGCTCCATCGCCCAGAGGAGATACTCGATGAACTCGGAGGACTGCGGCGTGACTGCCGCCGAGGAGTACATGTACATCGACCGCCCTCATCGCCGCTGTCTCGCTCTTTCGCATACATTGCCACATGGCCCGCACCGTCCTCGAAATCTCCCACTCATTGTCAAACCAAGTAAGGATCTCCTTCAACCTGGCTAACTTTGCCTGGTCGCCGCCGGCGATCTGCCTGATTCGCTGCTGCATCCTCTCCATAGATGTCCTTCTGAGTGGTCTGGTGCTAGCTTTGGAAGATGGGAGGAGAGATGGTGGTCTTGCAATAGAGAAGAGGGAGAGGCGAGACGGTGGTTTTGGAATGGAGATGATGGAGAGGAGAGGAGGTGGTTTTGCAATGGAGAAGATGAAAAGAGGGAGAGGCGAGACGGTGGTTTTGGAATGGAGATGATGGAGAGGAGAGGAGGTGGTTTTGCAATGGAGAAGAGGGAGAGGAGCGTGCGGCAGCGATTTAGGATTGGACGAGAGGGCCGGCGCGCTGTGACTGGATCAAAATCAAAATCAATTTACCCTTCAATTAAGAAAGCGACCCCACATTAACTAGTCTCCCTTTTATTCTGGGTCATAATTGACCATGATTTTCGCACATAAAATATATGTTATACGTTGCAAAAAGAATATAATTTGAAAGTACATTCAGATACGAACCAAACGATACAATTTTTGGTGACATGCATTCACATTTTGCTTGTCAAATACAGTACGTGGTCAAACTTTGACCCAAAATACGCAAAACAACAAAAAAATACTTCCAAGACCAGCGCCGCTCTTCCGCTCTTCTCCTCTTAAACCACCGCCGCTCCTCTCCTGTTCCAATCTAAATCCAGCGCCGCTCCTCTCCTCTTCCATTTCAAAACCACCGCCCCTCCTCTCCTGTTCCAGTCCAAAACCAGCGTCGCTCCTCTCCCGTTCTAATCCAAAACCAGCGCTGCTCCTCTCCTCTTCCATTCAAAAACCACCGCCGGCGAGTGAAGGTGCTGTGGAGAAGTAGATCGATGGAGGAGTACAACCGATACGTGAGGATCGCAGACGGCGACCCTGTGAAGCTAGCTAGGATGTTGGAGATACAGTCTTGGTTTGACAACAAGGACCAACTAGCGGCGACGGCGACATCCATGGCCAAATATCTGCAACAGAGCGAAAAGGCGGCGATACTCCCGGAGGGAGTCGCGCGGGAGTACATAGAGCTGCTCCTCTGGGCCATGGAGCAAACAGATTCACCGAATCCGATCGTGAGGGAGCGGTGGTGGGAGTATCGATCCCAGATGGAGCATCCACCAGAGATTGAAGGATCGAGCATCTACAGGGTGCCGTTTGTGAGGGTGTCCTGCCAGAGCGAGCCGGTGGAGTCTTCGTCGACCGAACCCAACTGCAAGAGGAGAAAAGCAGTTGGCCCGACGACGCTTCCCCGCCATCCTCTCCCTCGCCGTTCACATCGTCTCACGGGGCGGCTGTCTGCCGCCGAGGAATAGGAGGGGACTGCCCCCCCCAGCCCAATAGTCGGGCAGGTTGTGAATTGTCAGGAGGAGCTTAGGGTTGTCAGTATTTGCAGGTTGTGAATTGTGTTTTGTGTTGTGTATTTTGAGAGTACTTTCAGATATGAATGTCTTTTGAATTTCAGATTTGCAGTATTGAGCATATGAAGTATTTTATGAATTCTAGAGATCTATTTTTAGCACTTAAAAAATGTAGTTTCATAGGAGTATAAAAGTGCAGACAATGTGATTCTCAGAGAAGAAACTGCAAGTTTCAGTTTCAGATAAGAAACTGCAAGTTCAGTTTCAGATAAGAAACTGCAACTTTCAGAGGCAGAGCATTTATATTAACACGGCCTTTTCAAACAGGGTTAACATCATGTTGGAAGTTTTATTCATGGTCGAAAATGGAACTACCAGCCAGTTAACATCATGCTGATCAACATTCATGCATAGCACATCTTCATATGATGCACAGTCAAAATGCCCACACAATGTCGAGTGTGCGAAACACAGAGAAAACGAGGGACGAAGTTTTGGCAAGTGTTGGACGTGGTGTGCGTAGATGACAATGGGGACCCACATGTCAATAAAGGCAGAGGCAAAAAATTTGGAGATATTTTCCCTGCACAGGTGGAATCGAACCCGGGCGGAACAGCTGTCGGGTAGTGTCACTTGGCCACTAGGCTAGTTCAGTAGTTTCGTTAATAATAAGGCACTTCCTCAGGTGGTCGGATCCCCTCCTGCGCCTTTGTGCGCTCGCCGCGACGCCGCTGTCTGCCGTTGTGAACATGCTGAACAAACGAGAGGAATCTGGAGAGGACTGTACGTGGAGAGGCGGACAGTCGGGACCCACCAGGTCTATGGCCGTACGCAAGCAAGTGCCTCATCGAAAAAATACTTCCTCCTAATGCTATACTGACATTGGGGCCCACGGGTTTGTCAACATAGTTACATTTTTTAGGTGCTTCAACGTAGTTACTATAGGAGATAAATTCACAACGAAGCCGGGGAGCTGGCAGGTATCATTTATTATCACTGGGGCAGCAAGTATCAGCTGGGTTTTGGGCTGCCCCGTCTAGGCTTTCATTTTTAACATGCGCAGCCCACGACCTCGGATGGGAGGTCCATAGGCCTGTTTGTATTTTCTTGAGGGCCGTCATGTATCGACCGGCCTATGGACCTCCCATCCGAGGTTTTATTTTTCCTGAATATCGGCAGCCCAATTTATGTATTTTTTTGAAGAAAACGCAGAGGTCTGTTCTATTTTTCTATATAAGAATAGGAACGCCAGGTCCAACTTATGTTTCCCTTCTAACTATATTATATATATTTAAATTATTTTATATGTTATTATATATTATTTTTATTGTCATCATATATTTAACAGATACTTACATATGTAAGAAAACAATATCCCACATCTTATTAACTTATAAAAATAATTTCTTAACAATAAAATCCTGGATTGTTTTGGCACGAAAATCCTAGTGATTGTGTACAAAAGCTTGGTAAGATTTAAGGACGAATGTAATAATATCACTTATTATTTAAATATATTTATAACAAAATGCTCAGCCCCTTTTTATTTTTTGATAACATTGCTGGCCCAACCCAACATTATAATTAGAATCAGCCCAGCAAAATCGTGTATTTCGAGAAAGTGCAAATGGCCTGTAATTTTTTAGGAAATAAAATAAATGGGCCGCATGGACGCTACATTATTTGTTCACCCAGCCCAGCTAATGGCTGTAATTCAAAAAAAAGATCAAATTGACTGTAAATTCTACCGCGCAAAAAAAGACTGTAAATTCTGAAAAAATGGGTTGAATACGTGCCACATTTTTGGAGGCTGAAATGTGGGCCAATAGGTCGAAGCCAACGCAAGTCGTTGTCAATTTAGTCAACAAATGATTCTGACATGTTAGCCGTTGGATTTACATCCAACGACCGGCATCCATCTTCAATCTCTCGTCTTCTTCCTCCAGCGCCGCCGGGACCACCTCCCGCCTCCTGCTGCTAGCAGCTCTGCTTAGCACGCTTCGCTATGAAGCGCTACTCCACCGTTGGCCAGGCCATCCCTCCACCCCTCCACACCTCCTGTTCTTCTCCACCGACTGCCGAACCACACCGCACTAGAACCAGTTAACCCTCGTACACCTCTCCGTCTGCGACTCTACTCCCGCGTCTTCCCATCTCCGGCTCGTTGCTGTCCGGGGCCTCGCCGTCGTCCACCACCTTGGATGCGCTCGGCGCGGCGTGGTCAACGTGGTCAACGAACGACACCATCGGAAGTAGACTGTGCGTGGAGAGGCTGACAGCTGGGTCCACGGCCGCACACAAGGAAATGCCTCCTTATTACGCGCAAAATAATGATTCCTCCACCTGACATCTGGGACCCACCGGAAGGGCCTCTGTATTTCGCGAAAAAAACGTGCCCCCCGCTGACAGGTCGGACCCACCAGCTATCTTCGCACGCAAGGAAGTGCCTCCTTATTACGCACAAAAAAATGAATACTCCCCCTGCCAGCTGGAACCCAGCATAGTGGGAGGCTGACTTGTGGGCCTACCAAGTTGACGGGGACGGAGGGCTTTGTCAACTTAGTCAATATGAACGATTCTAGCTCCTGTTACCGTACGATGTTCATCCAACGGCCGTAGTGCTTCTTCAACCTCTGGTCTTCTTGCTCCAGCCGCCCAAACCAGCGCCGGTCGTGCCGCGTGCTCCTGCCTCCCGTGGCCGGCTGTGATGCCGCGGAGGCCTCACCGCCCCCTACTACTCCCACCGCTGGCCAGGCCATCCCTCTACTCACCCACACCCCTGTTATTCTGCGGCGACGGCAGCCTCACACCGCAGCCGAACCAGTGAACCCTCGTACTCCTCTTCGCGTGGGCATCCACTGCTGCGTCTTCCTGGCTCCGCGTCGTCCCCTTCCTAGGCCTCGCCATCGTCCCAGTCGTGGTGCTCTCAGCGTGGCGTGGTCAATGTGGTGAACGACCGACTTCCATCGAAGAGTACTGTACGTGGAGAGGCTGACAGCTGGGTCCACCGGCAGCCGCAAGGAAGTGCCTCCTTATTATGCGCAAAATAATTATTCTCCACCTACAGCAGGGACCCACCAAACTGGCCACCGTATTTCGCAAAAAAAAGTTTCCCCCTGAATGCTGGGACCCCACCAGCTACACCTTCAACACGCAAGGAAGTGCAGTCCGGGCAAAAAAAACGATTCGCCCCTTGACTGCTAGGACTCCACCAGCTACATCTTCGCACGCAAGGAAGTGCTGACAGCTGGGACCCACCTGGTCGAAGCATACGTAGCGTTGTCATTCTGTCGCGAACATGTATGTACATATATATTGGTAATGTAGAGGCGCGCACGTGTCGTAGTAGAGGCGCGCACGTAGCATGTACACGTACGTACAACGGCCAGGTGCAAGAAAGAAAATACGGCCACATACGTACATACGGGCGGGGTCTCGAACGCCTACTCGCGCATACGTACGGCCAGGGCTCGTGTACATGGCTGGGTCAGAACGGAGAAACTGCATCGTCGTCGTGTTCATGGGGAGGCAACGGAATGCGTCTGTTCATGGGGAGGCAACGAATGCATCGTGTTCACCGGGAGGCAACGGAACGCGTGGGAGCCAACCGGCTTGGACGGAACAGGCGATGGAAACAAGGCCTCGCGTACCGTAGAATGGAGGAAACGACCTTGTGTTCGACTGGCCACGTTCGAAACGGGATCCTGTTCATCGGAAGGGGTCTGGCGTACCGCAAAACGGAGGAAACAGACCTCCTACGGTCAAAACGGGGGTCCTGTTGATCGGGAGGGGTGTGGCGTACCGCAAAACGGACGACATGGACTTGTGTTGGAGCGCTATGGTCGAAACGGGGGTCGTGTTCATCGGGAGGGGTGTGGCGTACCGCAAAACGGGACTCCACAGGATACTATTCATCTCCATCGTCGACCTCCTCCAGCCTCCACGGGCTACCGTCGACCTCCTCCGGCCTCGGGCTCCTGTTCATCCAGCCTCCACCGCACGCTACTCCACCGGCTACTGTTCAACCACCCCTCCACGGGCACCCCTCCACTGTCTACTATTCATCTAGCCCTCCACGGGGTCGTCCTGTTCATGCAGCCCTCCACGGGGTCCTGTTCATCCAGCCCCAACCGCCTCGATCGATCGGGGTCCTATTCATCCAGAGGCAACACCACGGGGTCCTGTTCATCCACACCCACCGCTAACTATTCATACACCCCCCCCCCCCGCAACGCTCACTGTTCATCCAGAGGCAACATCGATCGGCTTCAGTTAGCTGCAGTAGCGAAGGAATCGCTCGATCAGGTTCAGTTAACAGCCATCGATCGATCGCTAGGGTTCAGTAATGCGTAGCCTGCAGTGCAATCGCTCGGGTTCAGTTAGAGCCCAATGCCTCGCTCGGGTTCAGTTAGAGCCAACACCTCGCACACATGCACGTACGTGTATGAGAGAAATGCGCATCGCTCGACCCCCGACCACCCACCGTAACAGGGTACTCCCCGAAATTTTCCTCGCCCTTGCTTCTACCACGGTTTTTCCCGTCATGGATGGCCCAAAGAATGTCATGCAGCTGCGTCTCCGGCCTGCCCAGGACGAAAAGCACATTTTCTGTCATGATTTTTTGTCATAGAAGTAGGAGCCCACCACATCTATGATGATACGGGGTTTTGTCACAATTATCGTCATAGAAGTGTCATAAGTATGACAGGAAAAAAATTTGTTTGGCCCAAAATGTCACGGATGTGTCTTTTTTTGTAGTGCAGCTACAGGAGCACGTCTCTCTTTTTTCTAAAACTCAGCAACGTCTCTTTACCGGTACACTACCTTGTTCTGTACGCCTTCTCAAGTCTTTGATTTTCTTTCCCTTTTTTGCGAGGAAGGAAGGAGGACAAAATTGAGAGTTCCTGGGACTCGAACCCAAGACCTCTAGGTTGAAAACCAAGGGTGCTAGTCACTTATGTGGCGAACGTTCCCTGGGAGGAGGACGGCAGACGAATGCATTTTCCTCGCAGTTTTAGTTACGACACAAGATCGAACAGCCGCAGTTTTGGGAATGTTATCAGGCGAATGAGCCCAGTTTTTCTTTTCTTCCTATATATAAAAAAGTATGCTATTGGTGTCGGCTTAGTCAACAAACGATTGTGCCAACCTTGACCGTTGGATTGACATTCAACGTCTGTCGTGTTTCTTCAGTCTCTTCTTCCTCGAGCCGCCAAAGCCAAACCAGTGCCGGCAGGACCACCTGCTCCCGCCTCCCACGGCTGGCTATGCTGCCGCACATGCATCGTGGCCACATTGCACCCTAAAACTTTGTGCATCTTCCTCGGCTCCTGTTCGTTCCTGTCCGAGGCCTCACCATCGTCCTCCGCCTTCGTTCGCTCGCCGCGGTGCCACCCTCCGATGTTGCCAACATGGTCAACAACCGAGAGGAATAAGGATATGACTGTACATGGTGAGATTACAGTAGGGACCCAGCAGCGCGCGCAGTAATTTTGTATTTTCGGGACGGAGAAGGGTATCAACTGGGTTGTGCGGGACCTGTGGCCCGTCTAGGCCAGGCTTTTATTTCATATGTTTAGCACATGACCAGCCCAGTTTGTTTTTTTCCTTTCTGAAAATGGCTAGCCAGCTATTTTGTTTTTTGCAAAATAACCAACGTAGGCCTACTTGCTTTTCTATGCCTTGCTCGGCCAGAAATCTTTCAAGAAAAGGAGGGATGCATTTTGTCTAGAAAATGGGCTATAAGTAATAATAAATGGGTTGTAAAATGAAAAAAATACAGCAAACATGTAGTTAGTTCCAAAATACTTTTTTCTTTCAGATTTTGATATCTTAAATTTCATTGTTTTTGTGCGGGTAAAATTTCATTGAATTTAAATTAAGGTATATTTAGTTTTAAAATTAATTTGAATCTGGCTAAAAATTTCGGGTTGTATGCTGTTTGGGACAGATTCGGAGGCTGACTTGTGGGTCTACTAGGTTGAAGTGTACGAAAGGCTTTGTCAACTTAGTCCACAAAAAATTCTAGCAGCAGTGACCGTTGGATATTAATCCAACGGTCGTGCTGCTTCATCAATATCTGATCTTCTTGCTCCAGCCACCCAAACCAGCGCCGGTGGGACTACCTGCTCCCGCCTCCCGTGGCCGGCTGTGCTTCCGCACAGCCCCACCCTACTTCATTGCTGGCCAGGCCATTCCTCTACTCACCCACACCTCCTGTTATTTTTCGGTGATGGCAGCCGGACCAGTACACCCTCATACTTCCCACCGCATGGGCAACCATTGCCGAGTCTTCCCTGGATCTATGTCGTTCCCTTCCTAGGCCTCACCGTCATCCACCGCCATGGTGCTCTCGGCGCGGCCTGGTCAACATGATCAACGAACGACATCCATCAGACATGGACTATACGTGGAGAGGCTGACAGCAGGGTCCACGACCGCACACAAGGAAATGCCTCCTTATTACGCGCAAAATAATGATTCCTCCACCTGACAGCTGGGACCCACTGGAAGGGCCTCTGTATTTCGCGAAAAAATGTTCCCCCCGCTGACAGGTCGGACCCACCAGCTATATCTTCGCATGCAAGGAAGTGCCTCCTTATTACGCACAAAAAATGAATACCCCCTGCTAGCTGGGACCCACCATAGTGGGAGGCTGACTTGTGGGCCAACTAAGTTGACGGGGACGGAGGGCTTTGTCAACTTAGTCAATACGAACGATTCTAGCTCCAGTGACCGTACGATGTCCATCCAACGGCCGTAGTGCTTCTTCAACCTCTGGTCTTCTTGCTCCAGCCGCCCAAACCAGCATCGGTCGTGTCGCGTGCTCCTGCCTCACGTGGCCGGCTGTGATGTCGCGGAGGCCTCACTGCCCCTACTACTCCCACCGGTGTGCCAGGCCATCCCACTACTCACCCACACCCCCTCTTATTCTGCGGCGACGGCAGCCTCACACCGCAGCCGAACCAGTGAACCCTCGTACTCCTCTCCACGCGAGCTTCCACTACCGCGTCTTCCCCGGCTCCGCGTTTTCCCCTTTCTAGGCCTCGCCATCGTCCACCGCCGTGGTTCTCTCGGCACGGCGTGGTCAATGTGGTCAACGACCGACTTCCATCGGAAGAGTATTGTATGTGGGGAGGCTGACAGCTGGGTCCAGGGCAGCCGCGAGGAAGTGCCTCCTTATTACGCGGAAAATAATGATTCATCCACCTGACAACGGGGACCCACTGGACGGGCCACCGTATTTCGTGAAAAAACGTTTCCCCCCTGACTGCTAGGACCCGCCAGCTACATCTTGCATGCAAGGAAGTGCGTCCAGGCAAAAATCGATTTGCCCCCTGACTCCTGGGACCCACCAGCTACATCTTCGCACGCAAGGAAGTGTGTCGGTGTCAAGACCGGCGGATCTCGGGTAGGGGGTCCCGAACTGTGCGTCTAGGCGGATGGTAACAGGAGACAAGGGACACGATGTTTTTACCCAGGTTCGGGCCCTCTCGGTGGAGGTAAAACCCTACTCCTGCTTGATTGATATTGATGATATGGGTATTACAAGATTTGATCTACCACGAGATCAGAGAGGCTAAACCCTAGAAGCTGGCCTATGGTATGATTGTTATCTGTCCTACGGACTAAAACCCTCCGGTTTATATAGACACTGGAGAGGGCTAGGGTTACACATAGTCGGTTACAATGGGAGGAGATCTTCATATCGTATCGCCAAGCTTGCCTTCCACGCCAAGGAAAGTCCCTATCCGGACACGGGATGAAGTCTTCAATCTTGTATCTTCATAGTCCGGGAGTCTGGCCAAAGGTCATAGTCCGGCCATCCGGACACCCCGTAATCCAGGACTCCCTCAATAGCCCCCGAACCAGGCTTCAATGATGACGAGTCCGGCACGCAAATTGTCTTCGGCATTGCAAGGCGGGTTCTTCTCCGGCTCCATATACTTATAGAATAGTGTCCGGCTTCTGATAAATGCTGTGCTCCTTGGCTTCCACGCCCAATAAAGGCCATCTTCCACGTGTCGAACGAATGCGAAAAGCTAGGGTATTTTTACATCCCCCCTAGTTGCGCAAATGAGCCGCCTATAAAAAGAGACGGGGATCTAGATCCGAATCATACCATCCTCCTCCCGCGAGTATTCATCGGAGCGCCTCTGACAAAAATCCATTCCATCATGGACAGTCGATGCGGCTCCTCCTCTCGCGCTCCCAGCCCTCAGCCTGGAGTTTGGGAGAGATGCTCAGTCCCGCACAGCAAGCAAGTGGCGCTCCAAACAAAGGGATTTCTTCCCCCAGCTTTCATGGTTCGGGTTCGAGCCGGACTTGCCACCTACAAGGGCGGAAAACAGGCGGAGAGCGTCCCCAATCCCTCCAAAGGAGAGCGGGTATGCTTTGTCCCTTATCTAATAAGAGGACTCGGATTTCCAATACATCCGTTCCTCCGGGGGCTCCTGGAGTTCTACGGCCTCCAGCTGCACAACCTTACGCATGCCTCCATTCTGCACATCGCGGGCTTCGTGGCCCTTTGCGAGCTGTTCTTGGGCGTCGAGGCTCATTTTGCGTTGTGGAAGAGATTATTCTACCTCGTACCCCGTTCTTATGAGGGGTCAATATATCAAGTGGGCGGAGCCGAACTATGGCGCATCGTCAGGACCGGATATCTATCCGGAACCCCCGAAAAAGGCGTCTGAAGACTGGCCTTCGGAATGGTTTTATATAGAAGACGCCCTGCTACCGGATCCGGTTCGGATCGGCCTCCCGGAGTTCAGGAATGCTCCTCTGAAGAAACACCTAAGTTGGCATCCGCGGAGCCATCAACTGGATAATGACAGGGACGTCATGTACCTGATGGACCGAATAAGATTATTGGCTCATTCTGGATTGACCATGATTGGGGTCATGGCCACATGCATTATGCGGGGGGTGCAGCCACTCCAACATAGGGGCCACCCCATGTGGGATTTCAACGGGAAGGATGATGCCACCCGCCATGGCCGTAAGGGGCCGGGATCAGTCGCTGATCTGGTGAAGATCTTGTCCGGCCTGTACAAAGGGGAAACGGAGGATTTTCTCCGTGTCAGCCCATTGAACGGATTTTCTATGAACAATCCTCGAAGCTGGGTAAGCGGACATTTTCTTTTTGCTCATCCAATCCCCATTCCCACGGTTTAGTATCTCACTTTTGTGATTTCGGCGCAGGAACTGCGCCGGGCTGTAGAGGATATACACAGCCTGCCTCCACAACCCGAGGATCTGGAACGGTCCCTCGATCCGGCCTCCGAAGAGGATCCGGATATAAAGGTGGAGTTGTTCGACGGGGTGTTCCACCAACTTAGAATTGACAATGCGTTGGTTTCCATTACGGTCGATTACCCCGGAATATTTTCAGCTTCCCCGGTAACCGTGACTGAAGCCCTGATACCATGACCCATCCATGCTTATTTCAGATCACCGCATACCGATGGTGTCCCGTGGGATGTACCTTTGAGGCGGGAAGCCGAGCCCGCGGCGGCTGGCCAACAAGGGGCAACTCGGCCCAGCAGGCGGAAAAGAAGTGCGGTGCGGATCGAGACGTCGCCGCAACGGTATGGCGCACCTCCGTGTCTCAAGGAAAGATTCCTGGAAGGCATGTTAACGCTCGTGATTTTTCAGGAGAAAGAGCACCCGCCGGACTGTGTCCGGAGAGGTTGCCAATCGAGCCTCCGCTAGCCAGGCTCCAACGCCAGGTCCAGATGGGGAGACGAACACAAGGCGCGCATCGGATGCTCCTCCAACAGAGGATGCCGACAGATTGTCCGCCACCAGATCTGAGGTGGAGAGCGCCATGAATCACAGGCACCGCCGGACAATTCTTCATGACGCATGTTTCTCCCCAGAGGCCTTGAACGCCTTTAGTTTGGGAGATGCGCACCTCCGTGCCACTCAAGATGGTCTAGCCAGAGCCACGGAGCAGTATGTGAAATACATACGGGTGAGAAATTTTGACGGTTATATATGCCAGTAGCCCCCGAGACATAAAATAGTTAGAATAGCTGATTTAAGGATCATTTATTATGCAGGATCTTACAGAAAAGAATACCCACCTGTCCCAGGAGCTTCAAGAGTGCAAGGACCAACTTGAGGCCGCACTAGCCGCCGCAGGCGGAGCCACAGAGACCCCCTCCGGTAATATATATTTCGAAAGATAAGTAGTTTATGAAGTGCGGCGTGTGTATCAGTCTGACAATAATAGTGCAGATGGCGCCGGACTAGATCCGGACAGGCAACAGCTCCTACGCCAACTAAAGGCTGGCGAGAGCGTGCTGACGAGGGTGAGGCAAGAGAAGAACAAACTTCAAGACGCCAATACCCAGCTGGGCGAGGAACTAAAGGATGTTCTTATTCAGCTGTCTGCTTCCGTAAAGGAGAATCGGCGACTTCGACGCGGCATTTTTAGTAAGTGCTTGAGAGAATTCTTGAAAAAAATCGGCGAGGAAGTCGATTGACAGAGCTATGTCTGTAGGTCTGCTGACAGGTCGTCCTGCGGAGGAAATGCCCGATTCAATGGGGGACCTTCTTCCCGAGCTGTTGCAACTGCACGAACGAGTTCGGCAGGCAATGCAGGGCGTCGTCCAGGCTATGTGGCCATCCCTCTCCATGCCTGACGGCCTTGGGGAGCTTGCAAAGAAGCTTGAGGGAGTGCGGCAGCGCTTCCGGTTGTGGAAGATATCAGCCTGTCGTCAAGGTGCCAGGGAGGCCTGGGCCATGGTGAAGACTCGGTACACGAAGGTGGACCCGAATCACATGGCCGAGGTCGGCCCTATGGGTCCGGACGGAAAGGAGATCCCTGTCAGTTTAGTATATGGCCAGGTAGAACTGGCTGCCAAGTATTCTCAACAGGATTGTAAATTAGACCGCCTGTTGGATGGTATTGAAGAAGAATATACCGTGTCGGATTGACTCTGTAATGTAAAATGACATGAAAAATGCCTTCTAGCCGGATTGTAGATCGTTTGTCATTGCGGACCTTTTCACTTCAACCTCTGGACCCTATAATCCGGAGTGTGTCCGAATACCCTCTCGATTATGTAAGAATCGGGGCATGCATGGAGACAAGGCGTAGGGGTCATAATTGCTTTAGCAGACAAGTGCCCAACTAGTTATGTTATATTACATGGTTAGGAAGAAACATCTTCCAGGGAGAATAGTTCCGTTAAGGGTTCCTTTCCCTAGGAGGCATGCCCTAAAGTGCATGTCCGAACTGCTAAAAAGAGCAGAAAAGCATCTGGGGGCAGATAAAAAACAAGAAAAATCATCTTTTAGTTCACTGACCAAATATTCCCTTAAGAACGCTAGCTTTTGGCTTCACCCAGTCTGAGGTACACATCCGGCTGACCCGGCAGTAAGAATCTCAGAGGTGCTCCCTTTACCACCTAGCTGAATGAACTGGAATGTAGGGGTAAGCACAGGAGCCAGGCAACCCAGCTTGGCCAAAACTTAAGTCATATCGATGCATATAATGGTGTATAAAAGGTTCATGCAGAAGTGTCACACATGTTTTGGGCATGAGGCCCGTTTATATAAACTTCTGATAAAGAAGCCCCCAGGTATGATGAGTGCGGGTGGCGCGTCAAGTATGTGCGAACAATGCGCAAGCAAGCCCCTAAGGGCTTGGTAGAAGGGAAAAAAGGGATGAAGAGGGAGGGAAATGCCAGACAGCTAATGTGAAAAAATAATAAAGGGACAGAGGAAGGAGACAAACACGGAGTCCGGCGCTAGGCGTAGAATCTTCGTAGGCGTGCTGCGTTCCATGGGTTCGGCTCGAGTCAGTTGTCCGATGCGTTTTGCAGATTGTATGCTCCACCAGTCAGTACTTGGTCGATTATGAAGGGACCCTCCCATTTGGGCTTTAGTTTGTCCTTTTTCTTGTCCGGCAGGCGTAGAACTAGTTCACCAACGTTATAAGTTTTGGCCCGTACTTCTCTGCTTTGATATCGTCGAGCCTGCTGTTGATAGAATGCGGAACGGGCTTTGGCCACGTCGTGTTCCTCCTCCAATATGTCCAAGCTGTCCTGCCGATCGAGCTAGGCTTCTCTTTCTTCGTACATGCGCACGCAAGGTGAGTCATGAATTATGTCGCAGGGCAGGACTGCCTCTGCGCCGTATACCATAAAAAATGGTGTGAATCTGGTAGTGCGATTCGGCGTGGTCCGCAGCCCCCAGAGCACGGAGTCGAGCTCCCCTACCCAGTGCGTGTTAGATTACTTGAGGGATCACACTAGTCTGGGTTTGATGCCGCTCATGATGAGACCGTTGGCTCGCTCGACTTGACCGTTAGTTTGTGGGTGATAGACTGAAGCGTAGTCGAGCTTGATGCCCATGTTTTTGCACCAGAGTTTAACTTCGTCGGCCGTGAAGTTTGTGTCGTTGTCAGTTATGATGTTGTGGGGGACGCCGTAATGGTGTACAACCCCGGATATGAAGTCTATCACCGGTCCGGATTCGGCCGTCTTTACAGGCTTGGCCTCTATCCGTTTGGTGAATTTGTCCACCATGACCAGTAGATATTTTTTCTTGTGGGTTCCTCCTTTAAGGGGTCCAACCATGTCAAGCCCCCAGACCGCAAAAGGCCAGGTGATGGGTATGGTTTGTAGGGTGCTAGGCGGCATGTGGCTTTGATTAGCGAATAATTGGCAACCGACGCATCACTGCACTAAGTCCTGAGCATCTGTCCGGGCCGTCGGCCAATAAAATCCGATACGGAAGGCCTTGCTTACAAGGGCCCGGGCTGCGGCGTGGTGCCCACCTAGTCCGGCATGAATTTCAGCCAGAAGATTTCGCCCTTCTTCTTCGGAGATACACCTTTGAAGGTCTCCAGTTGTGCTCTTCTTATAAAGCTCTCCCTCATGGACTTTGTAGGCTTTAGATCGCCGCACTATGCAGCAGGCCTCATTTTGGTCCTTGGGAAGTTCCTGCCTAGTTAGGTAGGCTAGGAATGGTTCTGTGCACTGGGCAATGACTACCATTATTGTTTGGGATGACGGTGTTGCTTCGTTGGCAGAGCCACCAACTGTGTCAGAATGTTTGGCGAGGGGTAGTGTGGCTATGTCCGAGCTGTTGTTTCCGGACTCTCCCTCCCATGTTACGGATGGCTTGAAAAGCCTTTCTAGGACGATATTGGGAGGGACGGCATCGCGCTTTGCGCTGATGCGTGCCAATACGTCTGCTACCTAGTTGTTCTCCCGAGCTATATGATGAAATTCGAGCCCCTCAAACCGGGCTGACATCTTTAAGACGGTGTTGCGATAAGCTGCCATTTTTGGATCTTTGGCGTCAAAGTCTCCATTTATTTGGGATACCGCGAGGTTTGAATCCCCACGGACCTCTAGGCGTTGAATGCCCATGGAGACTGCCATCCAAAGACCATGTAGAAGGGCCTCATATTCGGCTGCGTTGTTGGAGTCCGTGTACATTATCTGGAGTACGTATTGGACTGTATCTCCTGTAGGGGACGTCAGCACGACGCCAGCCCCCAGGCCAGCCAACATTTTTGAGCCGTCGAAGTGCATGATCTAGTTGGAATATGCGCCGTACTCTTTAGGCAGCTCGCCTTCGGTCCATTCGGCAATGAAGTCAGCCAAAACCTGCCATTTGATAGCTCGCCGTGGCTTGTAAGTTATATCGAACGGGAGGAGCTCAATGGCCCATTTGGAAATCCGGCCCATTGCGTCGCGGTTGTTTATAATATCATTAAGAGGTACTTCGGATGCCACTGTTATTGAACACTCTTGGAAATAGTGTCGCAGCTTCCGGGATGCCATGAACACCGCGTATGCTATCTTTTGATAATGCGGGTACCGTGACTTGCATGGGGTTAGGACAGTGGACACGTAGTAAACTGGTTTTTGGAGAGGAAACTTGTGTCCGTCTGTTTCTCGTTCGACGACGAGCACCGCGCTTACAACTTGATGGGTTGCTGCAATGTATAATAGCATTGGTTCGCCCGTATTGGGCGCGGCCAGGACCGGAATTGTTGCCAGTATGGCTTTGATTTCTTCGAGTCCGTTCGTGGCGGCATCCGTCCACTCGAAGTGTTCGGTGCACCGCAGGAGGCGGTAAAGGGGTAATGCCTTTTCTCCTAAGCGGGAGATAAAGTGGCTTAGAGCTGCCACGCATCCGGTCAATTTTTGTATTTGCTTGAGGTCTTTTGGGATATCCAATTGCGATAGAGCTCGGATCTTGGCTGGGTTTGCCTCAATTCCTCTACCGGATACAATGAAGCCCAAGAGCTTTCCGGCTGGCACGCCGAAAACGCATTTTTCTGGGTTGAGCTTAATGTCATATGCTCGGAGATTGTCGAATGTGAGCCTCAAGTCGTGTACTAGAGTTTCGACATGTTTGGATTTGATGACCACGTCATCTACGTATGCTTCAACTGTTTTGCCGATCTGGTTGGCCAGACATGTCTGAATCATGTGCTGATATGTTGCGCCGGCGTTTTTGAGCCCGAAGGGCATCGTGTTGAAGCAGAATGGGCCGTATGGGGTGATGAATGCCATTGCGGCTTGGTCTGACTATGCCATCTTGATTTGGTGGTAGCTAGAGTATGCATCGAGGAAACACAATGAATCGTGTCCTGCAGTGGCGTCGATGATTTGATCAATTCGGGGGAGGGGGAAGGGGTCCTTTGGGCAGGCTTTATTTAGGTCTTTGAAATCAACACATAGGCGCCAGGATTTGTCCTTCTTTGGTACCATCACCAGGTTTGCTAGCCATTCCGGATGTTTTATATCTCTGATGAATCCGGCTTCCAGTAATTTTGCTAGCTCCTCTCCCATGGCTTGTCTCTTGGGTTCGGAGAAACGCCGAAGAGTCTGTTTAACGGGCTTGAACCCTTTTAGGATGTTCAGGCTGTGCTCGGCTAGCCTGCGTGGGATTCCTGGCATGTCTGAAGGGTGCCAGGCAAAAATGTCCCAATTTTCTCGTAGGAATTCTCTGAGTGCGGCGTCTACATCAGGTTTTAGTTGTGCCCCGATGGAGGCCGTTTTTGTGGCGTCCGTTGGATGGACTTGGAACTTGACTATTTCGTCTGCTGGCTTGAAGGAGGTGGACTTGGATCTTTTGTCAAGTATCACGTCATCCCTGTCCACCGTGGAGCGCAACACAGTTAGTTCTTCAGCCGCCAGGGCTTCGGATAATGCCTCAAGGGCCAGTGCGGCCGTCTTGTTTTCGGCGCGGAGCGCTGTGTCCGGATCACTAGCAAGAGTGATGATTCCGTTGGGTCCGGGCATTTTGAGCTTCATGTACCCGTAATGGGGTAGAGCTTGAAAAATTGTGAATGCTTCTCCCCCTAACAAAGCATGGTATCTGCTGCTGCACGGGGCCACTTGAAATGTGACCTCCTCAGATCTGTAATTATCAGGCGTGCCGAACACCACGTCTAGTGTGATTTTCCCTGTACAGCATGCTTCCCTACTAGGGATTATTCCTCTAAAGGTTGTGTTGCTTCGCTCAATGCGACTCCAGCCTATTTCCATTTTATGCAGTGTTTCCTCATAGATGAGGTTCAATCTGCTGCCGCCGTCCATTAGTACCTTTGTAAGCCGGAAGTCGTCCACTATCGGACTGAGGACCAATGCAACTGGTGCTCCGGCTGACCGGAATTTAGGTTCGTCACTGGCACTGAAAGTAATAGCCGTGTCACTCCATGGATTTATTGTTGCTACCTGGTATACTTCGGCAAGGCTGCGGAGTGTTCGCTTCCTCGCATTGTTCAATGCGAAGTTCTCGAAGACTATTGAAGATCCAAGAGCTCGTTTACGGAGGAGAGCTCAATCGGATCTAGCTGCTCGGCGAATTCCGAGCCGACGTGAAGATCACTTTTGATGACCTGAGAGGTCATCGTCGGAGCGGTGGCCGAACAGGCGGTCATAAGAAAATCACCTAGCCGGATAGTTTGGCCGGCGGCCAAAGCTCCCTTGACGATGGCGCCGTCTTTAAAGACGGGAAAAGGCATCCTTCCTGATTGCGACGGCACAGAGGAACTCTCAATGAAAGCACCAATGTCGGTGTCAAAACCGGCGGATCTCGGGTAGGGGGTCCCGAACTGTGCGTCTAGGCGGATGGTAACAGGAGACAAGGGACACGATGTTTTACCCAGGTTCGGGCCCTCTTGATGGAGGTAAAACCCTACGTCCTGCTTGATTAATATTGATTATGTGTGTTACAAGAGTGGATCTACCACGAGATCAAGGAGGCTAAACCCTAGAAGCTAGCCTATGGTATGATTGTTGTTCGTCCTACGGACTAAAGCCATCCGGTTTATATAGACACCGGAGAGGGCTAGGGTTACACAGAGTCGGTTACAATGGTAGGAGATCTACATATCCGTATCGCCAAGCTTGCCTTCCACGCCAAGGAAAGTCCCATCCGGACACGTGACGAAGTCTTCAATCTTGTATCTTCATAGTCTTGGAGTCCGGCCGATGATGATAGTTCGTCTATCCGGACACCCCTAGTCCAGGACTCTCTCAGTCGCCACGGCAACATTTTTTGAGATTGCCACCACGGCAACATTTTTGAAATGGTTGCCATGGCAATGAAATATTGGTCGTCACGTCGCTTCAACTGGAGATTGAAGACGGTCATGGAGAACTCCCGGCGCCCATGGCTATACCATATCATGCTATTATGAATTGCCTGAGATGTTTATCCCTTTGTTGTTTGCACCCTTTGATTACACAGTAGTCAATTATTAGGGTGATCTCTCACAGTAAATATCAAGTTAAAAGGTGCTCTTCCCGGTGTTGCAACAGTCTATAACACGTAGCGTTTCGAGGTGCATCATGTCCACATGAGTACAAATGGGATTTGAGGTGTAAGACGGAGATGGCAAACAATGTATGCAGATAGCACTCGGTTGTCTTGAAGTTCAAGCAGAATCGTTCTGAGCTCGGAGCACAAAGCATCGAAAGATGAACATGAGTTATATGGAGATATGATCGGCAAAAGTTTGCCTATCGGTCAAAATTCTCGTCATCAGTGATGTCCACATTAATGGGTGAGAACTAGATTTGGATCTTGAATCACTCACTACCAATTATGAGAGATATCAATTTGAGTGGGAGCACAATTATGTACTAATTAAGTTTAATAACTCATGCAAATTAATTATGAACAATGTCTACGTGTAGTTTGCATTATAGTTGTAGAATTATGGCCCACAGTTCCACCTTTGTTGTTGAAATTGATTGTCTGCTACTTATCTGGTTGAAACTTTATGTTTGAGAGGATCGTCCTCTAAAAGCGTCAAGAGGATTTTGTCCTACTGCATGTTTATAATACTCTCTTGTTGATGCTATGGGTGATGAGACTCATGTCCTTCGATCCAAAAGCTAGAATTGCATTACAGACTGCTTGCTTCCGAGAAACACAAACTTCATAATGTTTGCGATAGTTATGTGATATTCTTGGAACTGAAAATTGTCTTAAGAAACAAACAAAGGCTAAAAATATATGTGATGTCTAAAAATGTGTTTTGTTTGCAAACTCTAGTGAATTCAACTATGTTTAAGACTGAAATGTGTATGATCCGGAAGAAAGCCAGTCATGTGTTGACGGTGAAAAACTTGTAGAGAAAGAACAAAACCAAAGGATGTAATGAGACATACACGCCTAGGAAGTTCAGGGCTCACACCACTCTTAAAGTTGTTGTTTCTTCTAAGAGTAAGAGAAATATTGAAGTAAAACTATAAGAAATAAAAGGCAGAAAGAAAAGAAGACTGGAATGTCCAGCTCAGGTACGAATGTCATACAAGTTATGAGATGTAGAGGTGGTTAGTCAAGTAAAGTGTAGTTCTTGGGAAATATGATCAATTTGTTGATCACTGATTCTTTGGTATGGTTAAAAGGGTAATCACAAGGATATTGACTCGATTGCATATTATTGCAAATCATTATAAAGAAACTCTGAACGGCCTAAATGACCAACATATAATGAGGTTTAAATATTTTGATGGATTGTAAAAGGTTATAGTATTTCTATCAATGTCTTTCCTCTGTATTTTATTATCATAATTCATTTTAGAGTTTTTGTACACTCTAGCCCATTGCATAGAAGTTGCAAGGAGGTTGTTCATGACAAAACAATAGTTGTTCGATGTTATGAAGGAGGTTGTTCATGACAGGACAATAGTTCTTCGATGTTATGAAGGAGGTTGTTCATGACAAAACATTAGTTGTTTGATGTGATGAACAAAAGGGCATACTCTTATTGTGAATAAGATGTATATTATGAATATTGATAATAAAAATGAACATCCAGAACATTGACGCTAAATGTCGCAAGACTAAAAGAATATCACATTTGTGTGGCACTACATTTAGTCCCATTAGAGAAACCAACATGTAGAAATTTCATAGTGATGAATTTTACAGTCATCTAATTGAGAATCATTTGACACTTGCAAGTTTCGTCCAATTAGTGAAGTAAACTAAATTATCATTCACAGGCCATAAAGAACGAACAACAAAATAATTGGAGATATGCATATTGATGTATGTAATCCAATAAGTGTTGTTGCAAGCAGTGGATTTATCTATCTTCAAGATGACTCAAGTATATATATATAGGGGTGGACTATTCTGTTACCCATAACAGAATATTATTCTGTTACCCCCCGCCCCCTATAAGAACTGACGCCGATTTCCAAAATCCAGAAAGTACCCATCCGAACCGGTGTGGACAAAAAAAGGAGAAGCCCACCCACTCCAGGCGCGTCCCTAACCTCCCGATGCCTCGGCTTCCACCAGCCGACGCCGCCAGATCCCTGCTTCCACCCACCGGCGCCGGATCCTCCCCTGCTCCCACCCACCACCTCCGCATCCTCCCCTGATCCCACCCATCGCTGCATTCACCGCGCCCCCTGCTTTCACCGCTACCGTTGTCGTGCCCCCTGCTTCCACCAGCCGCCACCGCCGCCGCGCCCCCTGCTTCCACCGGCCGCCACCGCTGCCGCTCCACTGCTTCCACCTGCCGCCACCGCCTCCGCGCCCCCTGCTTCCACCTGCCGCCACCGCCATCGCGCCCCCTGCTTCCACCCCCCGCCGCCAGCCCATCTTTCTTCCTCAAGGACAAGGAACGACGCGAGATGTCGTCCTGGCCCATCGCCGTGGTGTTGCGCCCTAACCACTGCTGTCGGCCAACACCATGGCCCTGCTTCTCGCAATGTCACACCGTGCTCTCACCGCGCCATGTGTGGCCTCTTCCCGGCAAAGCGCCCTCGCCGACAACACGTGTCGCCCCCCAGTCCAACTCTCGGGTGCCAGCCCATCCACCTTCGCGACCCTGGGTCGTTTAGCACTGACAGCAGAGCCCATTCAACACCCTAGCTCTCACGCCCCCGATCTCCGGTGTCAGTAAGTATTCGAGCGCAGAAAAAATGCAGATGTTCAGTTCAGACCTTGCCATGGCGGGTGTACTACTTATAATAGCACAACAGGGCTTTGTATTTTTTTCAGTTCATCTACTTGGCTATCATAAGTCCAATTTCATTTGTGTTTCCATGTTCTTCGTGTAGCACAAATAGGTCTTGTATTCTATTCAGTTCGTGTACTTGCCGATCGTAAGTCCAATACTAAATTACATATGTTTTCCATATTCTTCCTATAGCATGCGATTATTTGTAGATGTGCAACAGAGTTTGCAAACTGCCATGTTGTTGTTCTATAGGTGCTTGCTGAAATTGCTACGAGAACCAACATATTTTGACGAAATTTGATGTTGTTGTTCCTATGTTTTAGATGAATTTTGACCATACAATCTTCCTACGGCAGGCATGTGCTTGCTCTGCTTTGCAAAATGCTTATCTTGCATTTTTTTGTGTGCAGCCTTTTCTCTTCTCGCCACCTGCTGCCGGTCGAGCTCCTGGAATCACTACATCGACGCACACATGTTCAGTTCAGTTCGACATCTGTTGTAGGTTCTTTTCTTGTGTATGTTGTGCCATTCATAAAAAAAGTTAACTATGGGAAAAGACAATCATGAAGTTCGGTTCAGTTTATTATTTCAATTCAAATTCTTATAGTGCAAAAAATGTTGTGTATGTTGTGCCGTTCATAAAAAAGTTAACTATGGGAAAAGACAATCATGAAGTTCTGTTCAGTTTCTTATTTCAATTCAAATTATTATAGTGCAAAAATTGTGTCATAGCCATAAAAAGGAATGTTTTGCTAGTACCAAATAAAGGAAAAACAAAAGTAGGTAACTTCAAAAATGTGTAGTCCTATAACTTCAGAGAGAAAAGTTGATCTGAAGGTAATGCGTTGCAGGCATGTGCAATTTTGAAATTTCAAAAAGGCATTAAGATGCATGATTGCAACCTATTAATCATTTTTTAGTTTTTGAGCTATGAGAAGATTACTTCTTATTTTTGAGCTATAGCACTTTTATGTTTTCAAACTTTCTAATTTCTTATACTAAATAGAGACAGAAAGTTTTCAATGCTCGATCAGGTCGGTGATTTCACTGCCTCTCCCTATCTGATCGATCTCGCATCGTTTCTGTACCTTACATTTGCTACTGTACAAGTGCCGAGGGACTTTAGTTCTGAACCCTTTTTCTGAGCTTACTATTCTATGTGTGATACCTTAACCTCCCATCAGTCTTATGATTTAGACTAAATTTCAGCCATGGTTTAGACTTTCTTTTTGCAATAAATAAGTTCATTATCTCAGTACAATTAGTTGACCATCTCAGTACAGCTATTATTGGGTGTGCCAAAACTAGATGCTTTACTGCATTATTATTATCACTAGTGCTTTGTATTCAGACTGCTCCTTCAGTCCAACCTGACCCCGCGTCCCACTCAGCCATCCGGTCTGGCATCATCTTTGTATTCTTCTTCCGGCCAATCTAATTCACACCCTCAGTAAAACTTCTGTATGCCCTCGTGTTCACAAATCTTGTAGTACTTTTTTCCATAAAAAACTTGTAGTACTATGTAAAGAAAGCATGGCCAACACATAGTTTAGGTGTCGTGGTAGTACTCACTGTTGATGGTGGCCTTCTATTGTGCCGCTACTACTTTGCCACCTAGAGTGGTACTGCTACTACTTATCATGTTGATAAAACCTCGCGAATAGTACATCTATTTGATTAACGATTCTGTAGGGAGAAAAAGTTCACCAATGTACAATCTCTAATCTGAATATACCAAAACTTTTTTGTTTAGTAGTTGGTACTGCTCAAGTTTATTTCTTGATGTACACATGATGTCCAAATTCTTCTTTCAATTCGGTTCAATTTATATATTTCATTCAGTTCAGCGAGGTGGAGATTGCGGCACAGTGGAGTGTGACCGTGTGTGCAGATGGACCACCGCAACGCCACCGGCCGGATCCCACACTCCAGTGTATGTTTTGTATGCTTTTCAGTTCACCTACCTAACAACTGCAAGTCCAATTTCCTCCTTATTTCCATGTTCTTCCTCTAGCACAAAAGTTGTTATGCCTATATGGATCAAAAGAAGCATATGTTCTTTTCTATTCTTGCAAATGAAGCTCCACTTCTGTTCTATTTGAACTTACTTGGCATAAAAATTAGTATTTGTTCTACTATAAAAAACATAAAATGAAATGTCTTGGTGCATGATCGAAGGTTCATCTGGAAGCATCCCCATGTCAATTGCAAAGGTTTCTAGAATGTGGCGTCCATACTAGTAGTCCAACCTGGCCGCCCCAGGACGTTCACCGTCGCAGCTCCCAGGCCGATTGTGTCGAGCCTTGTGCCACTTCCTGTGGAGCTCCATCGCTATACTGCCCATACCTTTCACGGCTGCCACACCGGGTCATTCAGTGACACAACCTGAAGCAATTCGACGTTGCAGCTCGGGAGGCACACACTTCGCCCGTTCATCCCTGGAGAGCACTACATCACCTTGTGCGAGCAAACCGTTGCCGATGTACACTGATTCTCTAAGCTCCCTTGCCACTGCTCCTGTATGTCCAGCGCCGTCCCCAGTTCATGCCGAGCAACAGTCCACGGCCGTCAGCTCCTATTTCCACTATAGTGATTGGGTTATCGTTTTCCTCACCCTTTCCGGTGCGCGATAACCCAGCCCACATGTTGCTGTCGTCCGCCACCCCAAAATAGTTTTGGCTCTTCCTCAAGCAACCATTTAACCTTTTGGTGTTTTTTCTGTTGGTGATTGATTTTAGCAATTTGTAGCTATCTTGCGTATGGAACCTGAAAGTCTAAGACTGGTGTAGATTCAGTTCTTGTAGCACAAATGTCCCAAAGTTCAGTGACATCTCTAATTGATGTACTGTGGTCTTGTATCTCCAATGTACGTAGCTCAGCTTCCTCCCGATCCGCTTGATCTCGTCCTGCTCTGAAGCATGCTTCAGTTCAAACAAAAAGCTCCAGAAAAGTTTAGAGTTCAGCGTACTTTGCATTTATGGTTGGCTCTTTATTATTCGTCTGTTTGGGTTAAGGCAGGGAGAGGGAGTAGAAGGTCATCACGAAAAAATGTCTCTCCTAGATCCGAGCTGGCGACCTGCGCCTCTACTAATTAGGATGATGTGCACCTTTCCATGGTCTAATGTATTCCTTCTTGTTAGTTCTCCAATTAAGTTTGCCCAAACTTCAGGATAAGCAGTTTTCTCATTTATTTTTCTTTTGTGTTTTGCATTCATTCTATGACAGACGGTGATTGGATATATTTGTGTGCGCTACATGTGTAAAACCTCTAGTGATTAATTAGTTGTCTGGGGTCTGGAGGAATTCTAAAATATATATGTTCTGGTTATGATTTTATGCCCTCTACATGTTTTATGTTGTTTACATGGGTATTGAAACTATTTGCATTCAGGGACCGCAAGAAGTTCATGTATGGATGCCCCTGGAGTCCATGTAGCTCTGCTGCCGTGCTACCCTTATCGGCCTCGCCTATGTACGCCAGTCCAATACCGTCGCCCCAGGCCGTTCACTATCGCAGCAACCAGGCCGTTCATAGAAAAATGTTGATTATATTGATACCTAAAACTAGTCTTTGCTCACTTTTGAATTGAAAAATAAAAAGGAGTCTCTCTAATAATAAGTTCATAGAAAAACACAAACAAAAATAAACAAAAAACATGAAACACAAAAAACCCATGAAATTTGCAGGGAAACATAATAAGTTCTAAGAAAATAAATATAGAAGTTCATATTTCGAAACGGATGAAGTATTTGGGAACTAAATGAAGTATTTCAAAGTACAGAACTTCTGTTTAGGTTTCTTTGTGTACTTCTAATGTTACTGTGCATGAACATACAGGTCGAAGGAGCTCCCTCCAGTTCAGTGGATTCAACAAAAAAAGTCCCTGCTGCCACTGCATCCTGAGTTCAAGGGATTCCTTAGGGGCCTTCTACACCTCTTGCTAATGATGCCATCGCTGGATGCCACAGCCATGCTCGTCGTTCTTGTACTGTCATTCACATATTGCTACCTATTTTACTCCATTGAGATACATAGAAATAAGTTATGTTCAGTTCGCCACTTTTACAATTGATGGTCCTATGTTGACCGAAACAATAGTTCAAGCTCCTAAAAAAGCAATTATGTGTATGCTACATCACTTTGAGGAACTACGACAAACAAAATAAGGAGAGCTTGGTATTACTTGATTTTTTTATAGTACTACTTGAACCCTTTCTGTAACCTCGTCAAATTGTTGGATGCATGTGGTCCTTCTCTTGTGCATATTCAGTTTCAAAAGAAACGATGAACTGAATGGAAAAAATCATGCCATCTACACTGAAAGTTCAAGAAAAGAGGAGAGCTCATTTACAGGTAAAAAATTCATGTACACCTTCAGGGAAAGTTTAACTAAAAATAGAGTTTCATCTACAGGTAATAAAAAAATGATGTACAATTGGATGTGTGTGCAAGAAAGAACAAATGGGGTTGAATTCACAAAAAAAAATTGATGAACCTCACAAGTTCGGATATGATGACACCTTTAGTTCAAGTGATCAACCCCTAAAACATTTTGGATTGTGAAAAATACCTCAGTGCAAACACACACAAAGATCAGTACAACCACAAACAAAAAATTTGTGGCAGCTCAAAAAAGAAAATAAAAATTCAGTGGATCAAAGTTGAGAAAACAAGATGTTTAGAATAAAAAGGAACTTAAAAGAATACGCGGGAAGTTCCCAGTGTGAAAAGAACATGACAATCGTGCAATATAAAAAATAAAAAACACTAATAAATATCAATGTAAAAATTGTTGGGTGAGTTCAAACTAGAAAGACAGGTAAGTTCAAAACCCACACGGCAAAAAGGTTTCACCTACGAGAAAAATGTGGCACTTTCCACATGAAGGTAATAATAAAGGGTTAGAAAAAGCATGTTTATATAAAAAGAAAGTGCTCAAAAGTTCAATTACTCTCCATGTGAACGTTCATACATTGTTTCAAAAAGAGAGTGCACATTTTACTGGGAGAAAACTTGGTAAGTTCTACAACAGAAAAAACAGAAGTTCAAAATCGACAAAATAGTTGTGAGGAAAACAAAGTAAAAGTCTTGTATATGAAAAGTACACTCAATACAAACTCATACAAAAGATCAGTTCGAGTACTATGTTTTTGGAACGGAAAAAACAACACGACCAGCATCACCTTATTAAACACTCTCTATAAAAAATACCTCAGTACAAACATACACATAGATCAATACGAGTACTCTATTTTTATGATGACAAGAAAGTTTTACCGAACTCAACTGGGTTTATCCCCTTTTCACCAAAATGCAACCTGCTCTCTTGGGCACGATTCGATTGAATGGAAAGATCAAACACGGTTATAGAAAAATAAACCACCAAACCATCCAAATCCTATCGATGATCAATCGGCAGATCACTTCATCATTCCTGCAAAAATCTATGCACCAATCTGAACCAGAAATGGGGAGGCACGCACCCTGCTATGAACATACACACACCCATGGCATGGGTACACCCCCAAGTTCAGTCCAAAACAAGCAGGGCATGCCCCCAAATTCAGTCTACAACAGAGTACCAACAAAACAATCAGAAGAAGAAATGAGATTTTGGATGTGATGAAATGCCTAGCTAGCTAGCTAATGTCCATGGGTGGTATTACCAGTAGTGGTGAAATCGAATCCAGACCATAGGACAGGGCCGGCCGGCGAGCAGTCGAAGCGGCGGCCGCGCCAGGTGGAGAAGGAGAACAGGGCGCGGTCCTCGCAGACCTTAAAGCCGTCGCAGCCCAGCCCCTACACCGCCGGCCGCACCTGCAGTAGCGAGTATTAGCTCAGCGGCACGCGCATGAAGTAGGCGCCCTCCATGCGCCCTGCCCGGCGGCCCAACCGCTTGTGCCACTTTGTGCTGCCCAGCGGTCCAGCCGCTTGTGCCGCTCCGTGCCTTCACAAGCCATGATGCTTGGTACTGCTTGTAGGTAGTAGCTACTATGTCCGTACTGGCGTTGAGGCGGACGCCGGCGCCGCGTGTGGCCGCCGTCTCCTCCGGCCAGCTCCGCGTGTGCTCTTGGGGCACGCTGCACCCTCTATGGTCGGAGCTCTCCGCGGCCCCTCCTCGCCTCGACACCGTCCGCTGCAGGGCGCCTCTGCTCCGAGCTCGCGCATGTACGCACCCAATCCACACTTCTCTCCACCATACGAGCTCCAGCAGCAGCGCCGCCTCCGCCGCCGTCGCCGGCGTCCCGGTGCCCATCGCTGTGGCTGGGGTAGGTCTTGGGTAGCCAGGAGGGAGGCGGGCAGGTGGAGGGATCGACCACAAGCACCTTGGTCGACGACTGGAGTGGCCGGCTGAAAGGGGAGAGAGCGGAGGTGGCTCTTATTTGCCCTTTTAATAAAAAAACGACCAGTTCAACGAAATAACAGAATCAGTACAACCGCTCGGATTCATTAGTTCTTTTAAGCGTAACAGAATAGCCCAGATGTATATATATATATATATATATATATATATATATATATACTAGTTGAGACATAAATCTGGATCATTTGAAGTGTTTCAAAAGGTTTTCAGAATGAAGTAGAAATTATTATAACAAGAAAATTATGTTTCTACAATTGGATTGCAGAAAAGAATATTTGAGTTACAAGTTTGGTGAATGTCTGATGAGCTATAAAGAATTTTATAGCTTGCAACTCCTAGAACACTACTAATAGTATAGTGTTTTAAGTAGAAGCAATCAAGCTATGTATGACATGGTGAGATTAAAGATGACATTAATTATTTCGCCAATATACTTTCAAAGTGATGGTTTAGAGAGTGTGGCTTTTACACTGAAAAAGGAGCGCCATCAAGTTTATTGAAATAAGTGATATTTTGTAGGTTATCCCAAATAGTTGGATATTCCTCTATCACTACACCGAGGCAAAGTGTTTTGCCATAGAGTGCGAAAGTTTTGAAGAAAATGTTTTCTACAAAAGAGTGAGTGGGACGACAGTGCAACTCGACAAGATTGCAGAATCTTTGTAATCAGCTCAAAGAAAAGAAAAACTGGAAGTAAATTTGTAATTTCTTACTGCGGCTGATACGGAAGCCTCTACATGAGATATAGAGACCGCGGTCGAACTTGTAGTTGAACTATATAGGTTGGGAAAATTCATGCAGACCTTTGTGGTATGCAGACAAAATATTGTTGGCCAAACAATGAACCTATAGTTCACAAAGAAGCATTGATGGGCCCTGACTCCAGAAATTGGCTATATTCCAACGTAATCCGAGATAGTGTCCACACACATAATTCAAGCTTAGAACTTGATGAACCATTCGAAAAACTTAGAGTCTAAAGAATAGTAATGGATTTATAAACTGATAAAGATAAAAATGTTTTATAATGCTTGACTTGTTACAAATAGTTTATGAAAAGGTCAAAGAATTAACTATGACGAGATTGACTCATCATAGCAATACATAAAGTCAGTTCGGGTTAAACTATCAATTATTAAATATTTCAATTATGAGATAAAACAGATGGATGTCAAAATGATTCCAATGAGATGGAAATAGAACCAAGGTTGTATATTTGATACGATCCAAGGTAATTTTGACGATCCAGATGATGCTAGTAAGTATGCAAACTTTAAAAGATCCTATAATGATCTGAAGCCATCATAGTGGAGTTGGAATCTTCATACTGATGAAATGGTCAAATAAATTTATTTCATCAAGTAAAGTGAGGATGCTTGTATTTACAAGAAAGTAACTGGGAGCATGATAATATTTCTAAACACTATATGTACAAGACATATTGTTGATTGGAAGTTATTTTCTTGACACAGATTAAGACTTTATTGAAACTAGTTTTTCAGTAAAATACTTAAGTAATGAATAGTCTTGGTATTAGACATAATGATCTATGAAGATAATAGTGTCTAATAAAACTTAGCCAAAATACATATTGACAGAATTCTAAAGCGGTTTAGTATGAAAAATGTCAAGAGAGTCTTGTCAATATCACATGTAAGGAGTCGGTATCCTGAAATACTGATGAGCAAAATATGATTTCAACCACACTTGTATTCCATGGTATATAGGCAACCAGATATTTCTAGTAATCCAAGTTAGTTGTAAGTAAAAGTTATTAGTATTGTCAAGTTGTTGATCATAGTACAACAATGAAAATGTCATTAAAGATTAACGACATGTTTCTCACACACAGAGAATATGAAGAGATTGTTATAAGGAGTTACATCAATAAAGGCTCGTTGTAAGTAGTACATCGATAAAATCTTCATATGTGCTCCAAGTGATTTTTTGATTTCAAATTAAAAGTGATTTATGGTGGCATAGTAAGTTGGAATTGGTCCAAGAAAGTTACTATGGTGAATTCTATAACAGAAGGCTAAGATCCTGATCTGAAGCTCCCCCGACTCAATTCCGCTCCGTGCAGGGAGCTGGGTTGGAGCCGCTCCACGTGATTGTACTGCCGCTCCCTCCACTCCGGGAGCTGTAGTTGGGGAGTGGAGGGGATCCGAACAGGGCCTAAGTATATTATTGCTTTAGAAGCAAAAATGAAGGGTGATGAACTGAAAGTTCATTTATGAACTTTGTATGGTTTCTAGATGATTGTATCATTGTAACACTATTCTTAATAGTGGTTCCATAACTCAGTCTAAGGAATCAAAAGGTTCTACCAGTGATTCAATATATATAAAGCCGGTTTCACACAAATTATGAATTCTTGTGAAAGCATGATAGATGCATAGAAATGCAAATGATACACGCGGATCTGAAGTTGTCAAATTCGATAGGACGAAGTCTATACCACAAGCAAAGCAAGGACTAACACCGGATTGCCATTAGTGTAAAAGTTAAAAGTGCTAACTATATTATTGACTCTAGTGCAAGTGGAAGACTGTTGGAAATATGCCCTAGAGGCAATAATATTGTATTATTATATTTCTGTATTCATATTTAAAGTTTTATATTCCATGCTATAACTGCTATGATCCTGGAATATGTGATTCGGTGGAAAACTCATATGCACGTGTGGAATGATAAACGGTAACAATAGGTTCCCGGTCTCGCCTCTAAGACGCTCAAGTGTTGTTGGTGATCACGCTTTCTGGATCTTAGGAAATCCTTAAGTGTAACGATAGTCCTAAAACAACATTGAGGGTATGAGGTTAGAAGAATGAAAATGTTGAATTGGCCCAATACTTGTTTGTTATACTTTGTGATTATACCGTCTAAAATCATCTATTATAACACGGAGTCTTAGCATGTGTTTTAGTTCCTCGGACCATGAGAGTATCTCGGTCACTTCCTAACAGACGGTGGGCTTTGGGGTGGCTCAAACATCATCTATAACAAGGTGGTCATAATGACAACTTTTAGGTTCACCGGAAAGTTTGACAGGTGACCGGATAGCTCAGGAGTGGGATTTGCTCCTATGACAATGGAGAGATATTCTTAGGGCCCTCTCGGTGTATGGCATCCATCATCATTTGGCCTGACACTGGTGACTACATCACGGGAATGCCGAAACACGTCAACGAGAAAGAAGAACAAAACTTGTAACGGGAGCAACGGTATAGTGAGCATGGTAATGACTCTAGAAGGTACCGATGCACACCATTTTGTAAAGTATCGCAAAGCAAAGGGAACATCACATGATAACCAAAGGTTCACTCAAATATCATTAATGTAATCATAGGGACTGATATGAATGTCCACAGTTTCGCTATCGGTCATTGAACGAAGGGGTTTCGTTCATGCCTATGGTTTACCGAACATATGGGGTCACAAGCTTAAAGTAATCACAATCTGCTGAGTGTTAGAGGGGAATGAGTGATGAGAATATATTTGTGGAATAGTTTCATCAATATCTGGAATAGTTCCGCGAGGTTCCGGAAGCGTTTCGGGGTCACCGGAAGGGTTTCGGTCAATATCGAGTAATGCTGGATATTACTGATTAATTATATATAGGCGGAAAATGTTTCTAGAGATGTTAAATTATATATATACATATGTATATATATATGAAGTGTTTAGAAAATTTTATATCTAATTTAAATATCAATGGGCCTTAAAAGGCCAAGAGGTGGAAGGATACTTGAGCCACAAGGGCCCAAGAGGAGTTGGCGCCCCCCTTTCCATGTGGGGGTCGAATTGGACTAGGGTAGGGTGTTCTACTCCCTCTCCCTAAGCCGGTGCCCCAAGCGGGACTTTCCCCCCTTGGTGGCTTCCCTCTCCCTCCCCTCTAAATTATACATGCTAGAGGGATTTCCACCCTATGGATACATAAGTTTTGGAGCCTCCTCTTGTTGATCTAGTGCAAGTTCTAGTTGGTCCTAGTTGACTAATTAGAGCAAGCCCTAGTGATGCGGAGCATCCCATGTTCATCCCCATGTACACTTCGACTACTCTCCAAGCCCCAAGAGGACATATGCCAAGACCTCGAACATACGCCATTGGATACAAGGTGAACTCGCTCCTCTCCAAATCGTCACTTTCCACATGTGAGACATGGCTACTACCTCAAACATATATGCTACACATATCCAGGAACCAGGAGGAAGGCCATGGATCAGCTAGGAGCATTGGACAAGACGGCAAGGACACCAAGCGCGAGGAACAAGAGGAAGAGCTGCCAGGAAGCAACAGTTCTCGGAAGACCGACAATCACCGAACGATTGGTCATTACCGGACATCCGACGCCTGGAGTCTTCACCAGCCAGCCCAAATCCCAGCCAGCGAGACCGATGCCGACCAGACGTCCGACATCCTCCAGCGCCCGGACGACCGACAAATCCACACCCGAGTCGAAACATCGGACTTCCGACGCTTCTCGGACGTTCAGTCCCTCGCGTGCCACCGGACGTCCGACGCTTGTCTGTGTGCAGAGTATCGGGCCAAAGCCCATGTACCCCTTCACTTCACCCCCAATTGCACTATGACTATAAATAGGACACCCCCTCCTCCTAGTTAGGGTTAGCATTGGTTTAGCTCATTTGAGATAGAGCTTTGCTCATCCATCCGGATCTACTCCACCGTGAGAGACCACGGCCTCTTCGGAGAAGATCCATCTTGGATTAAAGACCCGCTCACGGGTGGACCCCCTTCAAGGCCTCCTAATGGAGATGAAATGGTTGCCACTTGTATCGTCCTTTGTTGATTGTGGATCGTGTATCTCTTTGTGTTTCGAGGATCTAGCATATGTGTGACCGAATCGTGTTGGTTGAGTGATTTCTCTTGTGTTTTTCTCCTCGTGTTCTTCATGTTCTTCGTAGGATCCCCTCCAATCGTGAAAGATCGGGCATCTAGGGTTCTACCCTACATAATCTTGGTATCATGAGCCTCATTGATCACGAATTTAGAACCCCTACCCTCTTATTTTCTAGCCTAATTTTGTTGTGTTCTTCCCTAATTTCGAAAATCCCCACCAAAAATAGCCCCAAATTTTTTTGTTATTCGTTGGTTTGATGATGTTTTGTTGATTTTAATCCATGGATTTGCTTGGTTTCGAGTGGGTCTAGCATCTCCCCAAGTTCCCCATCTTTCATCCATGAAATCTCATCAATTTTGACCCCGAAATCCCCATTTTCCGCCCAAAATAGCGTTAGTAGTTGCTTGAGTAGTGATTCGAGTCTCCTAAGGTGTTTCGGCTACTTAGGGACGGTTGGTACTTGATCAACCACTACCTCCACTTCCACATAACCTTGCCCACCATACACTTCCGACAACCCAACTTAAACCAATTTTGTTTGAGCTTGTTTGAGTTGTGGCATGTGTCTCCAAAGGTGTTTTGGCTACTTAGGTAGGGAAACTTCAACTTCGACTCGCATAACCCATGATATGTCTCCAACGTATCTATAATTTTTTATTGTTCCATGTTGTTATATTATCATTCTTAGATGTTTTACAATCATTTTATAGTGCCCAGTGCCACTTGTTGTTTTCTGCATTTGTTTTTTACATGCAGGAAATCAATATCAAACAGAGTCCAAATGCAATGCAACTCCTGAAGGAAGTTTTTGGGCCAGAAGAAAGCCAATGGGCCAACGAAGCACCTGAGGGCCTGCTCGAGGGGAGCAGCACCCACCAGGTTATGCCAGGAGTCCCAGGCGCGCCCTGGTGGGTTGTGCCCACCTCGGGAGCCCCCCCGAACCACCTCTTTGCTCTATAAATACCACAATATTCCAGAAACCCTGGGGAGTTGACGAAATATTGATTCAGCCGCCGCAGAGTCCAGAACCACCAGATCCAATCTAGACACCGTCATGGAGGGGTTCACCACTTCCATTGGTGCCTCTCCTATGATGCATGTCTTGGGGAACGTTGCAGAAAGTTAAAAAATTTCCTACGGTTTCACCAAGATCCATCTATGAGTTCATCTAGCAACGAGTCATGGGAGAGTGATTGCATCTACATACCACTTGTAGATCGCGTGCGGAAGCGTTCAATGGAACGGGTTTGATGGAGTTGTACTCGTCGTGATTCAGATCATCGATGACCTAGTGCCGAACAGACAGCACCTCCGCGTTCAACACACGTATGGAGCGGATGACGTCTCCTCCTTCTTGATCCAGCAAGGGGGAAGGAGAGGTTGATGAAGATCCAGCAGCACGACGGCGTGGTGGTGGACGCAGCAGAACTCCGGCAGGGCTTCGCTAAGCAACTACGGGAGGAGGAGGAGGTGTTGCAGGGAGGAGGGAGGCGCCAGGGCTTATAGGTGCAGCCACCCCTCCCTCCCCTCCCTTTATATAGGCGCAAGAGAGGGGGGAGGGCGCAGCCTTGCCCCTTCCTCTAAGGAAGGGGTGCGGCCAAGAGGGGGGAGGAGTCCATCCTCCCCAAGGCACCTCGGAGGTGCCTTCCCCTCTTTGGACTCTTCCCTCTCCAAGTCTTCTTGGCGCATGGGCCTCTTGGGGCTGGTGCCCTTGGCCCATATAGGCCAAGGCGCACCCCCTACAGCCCATGTGGCCCCCCGGGGCAGGTGGACCCCCCCGGTGGACCCCCGGACCCCTTTCGGCACTCCCGGTACAATACCGATAAAGTGCGAAACTTTTCCGGCGACCAAAATAAGACTTCCTATATATAAATCTTTACCTCCGGACCATTCCGAAACTCCTCGTGACGTCCGGGATCTCATCCGAGACTCCGAACAACATTCGGTATACTGCATACTCATATTCATACAACCCTAGCGTCACTGAACCTTAAGTTGTAGACCCTACGGGTTCGGGAGACACGTAGTCATGACTAAGACGGCTCTCGGGCAATAACCAACAGCGGGATCTGGATACCCATGTTGGATCCCACATTCTCCTCGATGATATCATCGGATGAACCACGATGTCGAGGATTACAACAACCCCGTATACAATTCCCTTTGTCATTCGGTACGTTACATGACCGAGACTCGATCGTTGGTATCCCAATACCTCGTTCAGTCTCGTTACCGGCAAGTCACTTTACTCGTACCGTAATGCATGATCCCGTGACCAAACACTTGGTCACTTTGAGCTCATTGTGATGATGCATTACCGAGTGGGCCCAGAGATACCTCTCCGTCATACGGAGTGACAAATCCCAGTCTCGATCCGTTTCAACCCAACAGACACTTTCGGAGATACCTGTAGTGCACCTTTATAGTCACCCAGTTACGTTGTGACGTTTGGTACACCCAAAGCACTCGTACGGTATCCGGGAGTTACACGATCTCATGGTCTAAGGAAGAGATACTTGACATTGAAAAAGCTCTAGCAAAACAAACTACACGATCTTGTGCTATGCTTAGGATTGGGTCTTGTCCATCACATCATTTCCCTAATGATGTGATCCCGTTGTCAATGACATCTAATGTCCATAGTCAGGAAACCATGACTATCTGTTGACCAACGAGCTAGTCAACTAGAGGCTCACTAGGGACATGTTATGGTCTATGTATTCACACGTGTATTACGATTTCCGGATAATACAATTATAGCATGAATAAAAGACAATTATCATGAACAAGGAAATATAATAATAATGCTTTTATTATTGCCTCTAGGGCATATTTCCAACAGTCTCCCACTTGCACTAGAGTCAATAATCTAGTTACATTGTGATGAATCGAACACCCATAGAGTTCTGGTGTTGATCATGTTTTGCTCGCGAGAGAGGTTTAGTCAACGGATCTGCGACATTCAGATCCGTATGTACTTTGCAAATATCTATGTCTCCATCTTGAACATTTTCACGGATGGAGTTGAAACAACGCTTGATGTGCCTGGTCTTCTTGTGAAACCTGGGCTCCTTGGCAAGGGCAATAGCTCCAGTGTTGTCACAGAAGAGTTTGATCGGCCCCGGCGCATTGGGTATGACTCCTAGGTCGGTGATGAACTCCTTCACCCAAATTGCATCATGCGCTGCCTCCGAGGCTGCCATGTACTCCGCTTCACATGTAGATCCCGCCACGACGCTCTGCTTGCAGCTGCACCAGCTTACTACTCCACCATTCAACATATACACGTATCCGGTTTGTGACTTAGAGTCATCCAGATCTGTGTCGAAGCTAGCATCGACGTAACCCTTTACGATGAGCTCTTCGTCACCTCCATAAACGAGAAACATGTCATTTGTCCTTTTCAGGTACTTCAGGATATTCTTGACCGCTGTCTAGTGTTCCTTGCCGGGATTACTTTGGTACCTTCCTACCAAACTTACGGCAAGGTTTACATCAGGTCTGGTACACAGCATGGCATACATAATAGATCCTATGGCTGAGGCATAGGGGATGACGCTCATCTCTTCTTTATCTTTTGCCGTGGTCGGGCATTGAGCCGAGCTCAATCTCACACCTTGCAATACAGGCAAGAACCCCTTCTTGGACTGATCCATTTTGAACTTCTTCAAAATCTTATCAAGGTATGTGCTTTGTGAAAGACCTATGAGGTGTCTCGATCTATCTCTATAGATCTTGATGCCTAATATATAAGCAGCTTCTCCAAGGTCCTTCATTGAAAAACACTTATTCAAGTAGGCCTTAATGATGTCCAAGAATTCTATATCATTTCCCATCAAAAGTATGTCATCTACATATAATATGAGAAATGTTACAGAGCTCCCCCTCACTTTCTTGTAAACGCAGGCTTCTCCATAAGTCTGCATCAACCCAAACGCTTTGATCATTTCATCAAAGCGAATGTTCCAACTCCGAGATGCTTGCACCAGCCCATAAATGGATCGCTGGAGCTTGCATACTTTGTTAGCATTCTTAGGATCGACAAAACCCTCCGGCTGCATCATATACAGTTCTTCCTTAAGATGCCCGTTAAGGAATGCCGTTTTGACGTCCATCTGCCATATCTCATAATCATAGTATGCGGCAATTGCTAACATGATTCGGACGGACTTAAGATTCGCTACGGGAGAGAAAGTCTCATCGTAGTCAATCCCTTGAACTTGCCGATAACCCTTAGCGACAAGTCAAGCTTTATAGATGGTGACATTACCATCTGCGTCCGTCTTCTTCTTAAAGATCCATTGGTTTTCTATCACTCGCCGATCATCGGGCAAGTCAGTCAAAGTCCATACTTTGTTTTCATACATGGATTCTATCTCGGATTTCATGGCTTCTAGCCATTTGTTGGAATCTGGGCCCGCCATCGCTTCTTCATAGTTCAGAGGTTCACCGTTGTCTAACAACATGATTTCCAGGACAGGGTTGCCGTACCACTCTGGTGCGGAATGTGTCCTTGTGGACCTACGAAGTTCAGTAGAAACTTGATCCGAAGTACCTTGATCATCATCATTATTTTCCTCTTCAGTTGGTGTAGGCATCACAGGAACATTTTCCTGAGCTGCACTACTTTCCCGTTCAAGAGGTAGTACTTCATCGAGTTCTACTTTCCTCCCACTTAGTTCTTTCGAGAGAAACTCTTTTTCCAGAAAGGATCCGTTCTTGGCAACAAAGATCTTGCCCTCGGATCTTAAGTAGAAGGTATACCCAATGGTTTCTTTAGGGTATCCTATGAAGACGCATTTTTCCGACTTGGGTTCGAGCTTTTCAAGTTGAAGTTTCTTGACATAAGCATCGCATCCCCAAACTTTTAGAAATGACAGCTTAGGTTTCTTCCCAAACCATAATTCATACGGTGTTGTCTCAATGGATTTAGACGGTGCCCTATTTAAAGTGAATGTAGCTGTCTCTAGAGCGTATCCCCAAAATGATAGCGGTAAATCGGTAAGAGACATCATAGATCGCACCATATCTAATAGAGTGCGATTACGACGTTCGGACACACCGTTTCGCTGAGGTGTTCCAGGCGGCGTGAGTTGTGAAACGATTCCATATTTTTCTTAAGTGTGTACCAAATTCGTGACTTAAATATTCTCCTCCACGATCCGATCGTAAGAATTTTATCTTTCGGTCACGTTGATTCTCTACTTCATTCTGAAATTCCTTGAACTTTTCAAAGGTCTCAGACTTGTGTTTCATCAAGTAGACATACCCATATCTACTCAAGTCATCAGTGAGAGTGAGAACATAACGATATCCTCCGCGAGCCTCAACACTCATTGGACCGCACACATCGGTATGTATGATTTCCAATAAGTTGGTTGCTCGCTCCATTGTTTCGGAGAACGGAGTCTTGGTCATTTTGCCCATGAGACATGGTTCGCATGTGTCAAATGATTCATAATCGAGAGACTCTAAAAGTCCATCAGCATGGAGCTTCTTCATGCGCTTGACACCAATGTGACCAAGGCGGCAGTGCCACAAGTATGTGGGACTACCGTTATCAACTTTACATCTTTTGGTATTCACGCTATGAATATGTGTAACACTACGTTCGAGATTCATTAAGAATAAACCATTGACCATCGGGGCATGACCATAAAACATTTCTCTCATATAAATAGAACAATCATTATTCTCGGATTTAAATGAGTAGCCATATCGTATTAAATGAGATCCAGATACAATGTTCATGCTCAAACTTGGCACCAAATAACAATTATTAAGGTTCAAAACTAATCCCGTAGGTAAATGTAGAGGTAGCGTGCCGACGGCGATCACATCGACCCTGGAACCATTCCCGACGCGCATCGTCACCTCGTCCTTCGCCAGTCTCCGCTTATTCCGCAGCTCCTGCTGTGAGTTACAAATATGAGCAACGGCACCGGTATCAAATACCCAGGAGTTACTACGAGTACTGGTAAGGTACACATCAATTACATGTATATCAAATATACCTTTAGTGTTGCCGGCCTTCTTATCCGCTAAGTATTTGGGGCAGTTCCGCTTCCAGTGACCCTTCCCCTTGCAATAAAAGCACTCAGTCTCAGGCTTGGGTCCATTCTTTGACTTCTTCCCGGTAACTGGCTTACCAGGCGCGGCAACCTCCTTGCCGTTCTTCTTGAAGTTCTTCTTACCCTTGCCCTTCTTGAACTTAGTGGTCTTATTGACCATCAACACTTGATGCTCTTTCTTGATTTCAACCTCTGCTGACTTCAGCCTAGAAAATACTTCAGGAATGGTCTTTACCATCCCCTACATATTGTAGCTCATCACAAAGCTCTTGTAGCTTGGTGGGAGCGACTGAAGGATTCTGTCAATGACCGCCTCATCCGGGAGGTTAATGTCCAGCTGGGACAGGCGGCTCTGCAACCCAGACATTTTGAGTATATGCTCACTGACAGAACTGTTTTCCTCCATCTTACAACTATAGAACTTGTCGGAGACTTCATATCTCTCGACCCGGGCATGAGCTTGGAAAACTAGTTTCAGCTCCTCGAACATCTCATATGCTCCGTGTTGCTCAAAACGCTTTTGGAGCCCCGGTTCTAAGCTGTAAAGCATGCCGCACTGAACGAGGGAGTAATCATCAGCACGTGTCTGCCAAATGTTCAAATCGTCTTGCAGTGCTGGGAGAGCATGTGGGTCACCTAACGGTGCTTCAAGGACATATGCTTTATTGGCAGCTATGAGGATGATCCTAAGGTTCCGGACCCAGTTTGTATAGTTGCTGCCATCATCTTTCAGCTTGGTTTTCTCTAGGAACGCGTTGAAGTTCATTTTGACATGAGTGTTGGCCATTTGATCTACAAGACATATTTTGCAAAGATTTTAGACTAAGTTCATGATAATTAATTTCATCTAATCAAATTATTTAATGAACTCCCACTCATATTTGACATCCCCTTAGTCATCTAAGTGTTACACGATCCGAGTCGACTAGGCCGTGTCCGATCATCACGTGAGACGGACTAGTCATTGTCGGTGAACATTCTCATGTTGATCGTATCTTCCATACGACTCGTGTTCGACCTTTCGGTCTCCGTGTTCCGAGGCCATGTCTGTACATGCTAGGCTCGTCAAGTTAACCCTAAGTGTTTTGCATGTGTAAAACTGTCTTACACCCGTTGTATGTGAACGTAAGGATCTATCACACCAGATCATCACGTGGTGCTTCGAAATGATGAACTTTAGCAACGGTGCACAGTTAGGGGAGAACACTTCTTGAAATTGTTGTAAGGGATCATCTTATTTACTACCGTCGTTCTAAGTAAACAAGATGCATAAAACATAATAAACATCACATGCAATTATATAAAGTAGTGACATGATATGGCCAATATCATATAGCTCCTTTGATCTTCATCTTCGGGGCTGCATGATCATCTTTTCACCGGCATGACACCATGATCTCCATCATCATGATCTCCATCATCGTGTCTTCATGAAGTTGTCACGCCAACGACTACTTCTACTTCTATGACTAATGCGTTTAGTAATAAAGTAAAGTAGTTTACATGGCGTTCTTCAATGACACGCAGGTCATACAAAAAATAAAGACAACTCCTATGGCTCCTGCCGGTTGTCATACTCATCGACATGCAAGTCGTGATTCCTATTACAAGAACATGATCTCATACATCACAATATATCATTCATCATTCATCACAACTTCTGGCCATATCACATCACATGACAATTGCTGCAAAAACAAGTTAGACGTCCTCTAATTGTTGTTGCATCTTTTACGTGGCTGCAATTGGGTTCTAGCAAGAACGTTTTCTTACCTACGAATAACCACAACGTGATTTTTTCAACTTCTATTTACCCTTCATAAGGACCCTTTTCATCGAATCCGCTCCAACTAAAGCGGGACAGACAGACACCCGCCAGCCACCTTATGCAACTAGTGCATGTTAGTCGGTGGAACCGGTCTCACGTAAGCGTACGTGTAAGGTTGGTCTGGGCCGCTTCATCCCACAATACCGCTGAAGCAAGATAAGACTAGTAGCGGCAAGCAAGTTGACAAGATCTATGCCCACAACAAAATTGTGTTCTACTCGTGCAATAGAGAACTACGCATAGACCTAGCTCATGATGCCACTGTTGGGGAACATTGCAGAAAATTAAAAAATTTCCTACGGTTTCACCAAGATCCATCTATGAGTTCATCTAGCAACGAGTCATGGGAGAGTGATTGCATCTACATACCACTTGTAGATCGCGTGCGGAAGCGTTCAATGGAACGGGGTTGATGGAATCGTACTCGCCGTGATTCAGATCACCGGTGACCTAGTGCCGAACGGACAGCACCTCCGCGTTCAACACACGTACGGAGCGGATGACGTCTCCTCCTTCTTGATCCAGCAAGGGGGAAGGAGAGGTTGATGAAGATCCAGCAGCACGACGGCGTGGTGGTGGATGCAGCAGAACTCCGGCAGGGCTTCGCTAAGAAACTACGGAAGGAGGAGGAGGTGTTGCAGGGAGGAGGGAGGCGCCAGGGCTTATAGGTGCGGCCACCCCTCCCTCCCCTCCCTTTATATAGGCGCAAGAGAGGGGGGAGGGCGCAGCCTTGCCCCTTCCTCCACGGAAGGGGTGCGGCCAAGAGGGGGGGAGGAGTCCATCCTCCCTAAGGCACCTCGGAGGTGCCTTCCCCTCTTTGGACTCTTCCCTCTCCAAGTCTTCTTGGCACATGGGCCTCTTGGGGCTGGTGCCCTTGGCCCATATAGGCCAAGGCGCACCCCCTACAGCCCATGTGGCCCCCCGGGGCAGGTGGACCCCCCCGGTGGACCCCCGGACCCCTTTCGGCACTCCCGGTACAATACCGATAAAGTGCAAAACTTTTCCGGCGACCAAAATAAGACTTCCTATATATAAATCTTTACCTCCGGAGCATTCCGAAAGTCCTCGTGACTTCCGGGATCTCATCCGGGACTCCGAACAACATTCGATATACTGCATACTCATATTCATACAACCCTAGCGTCACCGAACCTTAAGTGTGTAGACCCTACGGGTTCGGGAGACACGTAGTCATGACTGAGACGGCTCTCGGGCAATAACCAACAGCGGGATCTGGATACCCATGTTGGCTCCCACATGCTCCTCGATGATCTCATCGGATGAACCACGATGTCGAGGATTAGAACAACCCCGTATACAATTCCCTTTGTCATTCGGTACGTTACATGCCCGAGACTCAATCGTTGGTATCCCAATACCTCGTTCAGTCTCGTTACCGGCAAGTCACTTTACTCGTACCGTAATGCATGATCCCCTGACCAAACACTTGGTCACTTTGATCTCATTGTGATGATGCATTACCGAGTGGGCCCAGAGATACCTCTCCGTCATACGGAGTGACAAATCCTAGTCTCGATCCGTGTCAACCCAACAGACACTTTCGGAGATACCTGTAGTGCACCTTTATAGTCACCCAGTTACGTTGTGACGTTTGGTACACCCAAAGCACTCCTACGGTATCCGGGAGTTACACGATCTCATGGTCTAAGGAAGAGATACTTGACATTGAAAAAGCTCTAGCAAAACAAACTACACGATCTTGTGCTATGCTTAGGATTGGGTCTTGTCCATCACATCATTTCCCTAATGATGTGATCCCGTTGTCAATGACATCTAATGTCCATAGTCAGGAAACCATGACTATCTGTTGACCAACGAGCTAGTCAACTAGAGGCTCACTAGGGACATGTTATGGTCTATGTATTCACACGTGTATTACGATTTCCGGATAATACAATTATAGCATGAATAAAAGACAATTATCATGAACAAGGAAATATAATAATAATGCTTTTATTATTGCCTCTAGGGCATATTTCTAACAGCATGAGTAGTTCTTTGTAGACCTACGGGTCCGTAGTTAGTAGCTAGATGGCTTCCTCTCTCTCTCTCTCTCTTGATGATCAATACAATGGTCTCTTGGAGATCCATATGATGTAAGTCTTTTGGCGGTGTGTTTGTTGGGATCCGATGAACTTTGAGTTTATGATCAGATCTATGATTTTATCCATGGAAGTTATTTGAGTCTTCTTTGATCTCTTATATGCATGATTGCTTATAGCCTCGTATTTCTTCTCCAATATTTGGGTTTTGTTTGGCCAACTTGATCTATTTATCTTGCAATGGGAAGAGGTGCTTTGTAGTGGGTTCGATCTTACGGTGCTTGATCCCAGTGACAGAAGGTGAACCGACATGTATCTATCGTTGCTACTAAGGATAACAAGATGAGATATATATCTACCGCAATAGATAAACGGATCTCATCTACATCATGTTATCGTTCTTATTGCATTACTCCGTTTTCTCATGAACTTAATACACTAGATGAATGCTGGATAGCGGTTGATGTGTGGAGTAATAGTATTAGATGCAGGCAGGAGTCGGTCTACTAATCTTGGACTTGATGCCTATACAATGATCATTGCCTAGATATCGTCATAATTATTTGAAGTTCTATCAATTGCCCAACAGTAATTATTTTCCCATCGTTTGCTATTTTTCTCGAGAAAAGCTACTAGTGAAACCTACGGCCCCCGGGTCTCTTTTCATCATATTTGCCTTTGCGATCTATTTTCGCTTGCATTTATTTTCTGATCTGTTAAACCAAAAATAAAAAAATACCTTAGCTGCAATTTATTTTTTCCGCGATCTATTTATCCTATCTACCACTTTTTACCTCACGTTATTTGCCTACTTGAGGCGTCGTACCCGAAAGGGATTGACAACCCCTTTAACGCGTCGGGTTACAAGTATTTGTTATTTGTGTGCAGGTGTTGTTTACGTGGTGTGAGGAGGTTCTCCTACTGGTTCGATAACCTTGGTCTCATCACTGAGGGAAATACCTACCATCACTATACTGCATCATCACTTCCTCTTTGGGGAAATACCGACATAGTTCTAGCACACATCAAAAGGAATTTCTGGCTCCGTTGCCGGGGAGGATCTTCAACATCAACCAGGTTCCTAAAAAAATCTCATCCCGTCGCAATTTACATTTTTTTTTCATTTGCCTCTCGTTTTCCTCTCCCTCACTTCACAAAAAATTTACTTTTTATTTGCCCTCTTTTTTGTTTGCCTTTTTCACGTCAGATCTCTTGTTTGTTATGTTTGCTTGTGTTGCCATGTGCCTTCTATTTGCTTGCATCTTCGCTTGCTAAAAATATATTTATATGGATCCTCATCCACTGGCTAATCTTTTTAAGAGATCTAATTATGTTGAATCAGTTGCTAGTGATTTGTGCACTTGACTATCTTTATGAGGTTTTGCTTGAAATTCGTGAATCTGAAAATTGTGATGAAGTGTTGAAAGAAGACATTGATGAAGTGATTCATGATAGCTCCTTGAATGAAAAGCATGATTGAAATGATGTTATTATAAATTATATGTAATGTCAATTGTGTTAATGATATGCAAAACCCCAAGCTTGGGGATGCTAATTTTTCTATGTCCGCTACTTATTATAATGATCATGATTGGGGTGATTCTTCTTATGATCTTGAAAATTTATTTAAGCCTCATGATGAATATGTTTGCGATAATATTGAAAGTGGGTTTGGAAGAGTGTCAACTTTAGGTATTAATGATCCCACTACTTTGGAGAATTATCAATCTTGTGAACTTTTTGGTAAAAGTGGGTTTGGAGAGGTCATGACTTTAATTAATGTTAATCCCACTATTTTGGAAGAGTGTCAACTTCGCATGCATGTGGATCGTGTTGAGAATATGTTATGTGATAGCTATATTGTTGAATTTGCTTCTGATCCTACATGTAATTATTATGAGAGAGTAAAATATGGTTGTAGAATTTTTCATGTTACTAAATTACCTCTCTTCATGTTGAGATTGTTATCGTCTCTTTCTTCTTCCTTGCATATGCTAGTTTTTGCTTTCCTTGATAATTTTTTTGCTTATAAGATGCTTATGTATAGGAAGTATGTTAGACTTAAGTGTGTTTGTCACATGTTTTATGATGCTCTTTTTGTGTTTCAATTCTTATCTTTCGTGTCAGGATCAATAAAATCTTATGCCTAGCTAGGGGCGTAAAACGATAGCGCTCGTTGGGAGGCAGCCCAACTTGTATCTTTTTGATTTTTTTGTTTTTTTTTCTGTTTTCAATAAAATACCCAATTATACCTCTGGTTAGATATGTTTTGGTGGTTTAAATTAGTGTTTGTTCCAAGCAAGGCCTTTGGGAAGACTTGGGCGAAAGTTGATTTGATCTTGCTGAAAAACAGAAACTTTTGCGCTCAAGAGATTATTTGTCATTTTTAACAGAAGAGCGATTTTAAGTTAATTATTTTTGCAGAGGATTAATAGACAAATTCCTCACGTCCACCAATTTATTTCATAATTTTTGGAGTTACAGAAGTATTCCAAATTTTCAGATTGCTACAGACTATTCTGTTTTTGACATATTCTGTTTTCTTTGCGTTGTGTGCTTGTTTTGATGATTCTATGGTTTTCTTTGATGAGTTTTTGCCATAGAAAAGTTGGAATACAGTATATATAATGCAAAAACAAAATAAGAATAGGTTTGCTGCAGTACTTATAGTAGTGGTTTGGTTTCTTATACTAACGGATCTCACGAATGTTTTGTTTGAGTTTTATGTGATTGAAGTTTTCAAGTTTTGGGTTATCTTACGATGGATGAAGGAATAAGGATAAGAAAAAGGCTAAGCTTGGGGATTGCCAAGGCACCCCAAGATAATATTCAAAGAGGTAGCAAGCAACTAAGCTTGGGGATGCCCCCGAGTGGCATTCCCGCTTTCTTCTAACGACCATCGGTATTTTACTTGAAACTATATTTTTATTCGTCACATGATATGAGTTTTGCTTGGAGTGTCTTGTATGATATGAGTCTTTGCTTGTTTTGCTTTGTGTTTTAAGTGTTGAATCCTTGCTGGACACACCTTTTTAAGAGAGCCAAAAATTATGCTATGCTTGCTCCTATGCTTCACTTAAATTTTTCGAGCCATGGACTTGCTTTAGTACTTCACATATATCCTTTTGAGCACGGTGTGCTTTGTTAGTTTTGAAGAAATGCTCTCATGCTTCACTTAGATTTATTTGGGAGTTAGTAAATTTTTAAGAAATTCTCTCTTGCTTCACTTAGATTATTTTGAGAGAAAGAAAAAAATTGTGCTCATGTTCTTCACTTATATTTGTTTGAGCTTATAAAAAGCAACATATGAAAATAGTCCCAGAGTGATAGATATCCATGGAGGATATAATAAAAACTTTCATGAAGATCATTGGACAAAATAAACTTGATTCTTAGCAATGGTTTTGAGATATGACGATATGATATGTGAGTCATGTTGATGATTAATTGTGATTTAGTAAGAATATTGATGTTAAGGTTTGTGATTCCCTATGCAAGCATGAAAGTCAATAGTTATGCAATGAAATTTATATCCTACTTATGGTGCATTATTTGGTGTTACTTATGCTTAATGCTCGGGTATGAGATTTTTCGCTTTTTGGTTGGTTGCTTCTCAATCTTTTTGCTAGCCTTCATTTTGCACTAAGTATGATCACTACTTGTGCACCCAAAACCCTTTAAACGAGTCTTGCCATATGAGTCCACTATACCTACCTATATGTGGTATTTCCATGCCATTCTAAGCAAATTTGCATGTGCCATCTCTAATGTTCAAAATAAATTTCTCTTTTGTGTGCTCTACTACTCGCAAGGCAGTAAAGGGTAGCCAATATTTGCCATGCTAGATGTGTTATTCTCATGATGAGTGTTTATTCACTTGTCATTGCACGAGAGTACGGCAAAGGTACTAGGAATGCCCAGTCCCGAAATGAATAAATGAATTTACTTTATGTTGTCAAATAATAAATTCCTTGGAAGTGTTGGTACGGAGGGCACCCGTGGATGCGGCTAGCCATAGAAAGTGAAAGTTATGGTGGAAAAAGGAATAAACTTTATTTTTTGTTTGGGAACCACGTATGATGTATCTAGCATGGAAAGCGTTGGGTTGCTCCAAGTCGTTTTCGTTGGTAGGAAAAGTATGCCTCTCAAGAATAATTTTATCTCTCAATTTAAGCTTTGAGCTCTGGCACCACTACAAATCACTACTTCCCTTCGTGAAGGGCCGTTCTTTTACTTATGCAATTTTTATTTTGAATTTGAGTCTCCATCTTCTCTTATAAAGCACCAACTAAGGGGCACTATGATCGTATTTGAGCATTGGGTGTAGCTAATATTTGAGTGTGTTTCATGAATGGATCAATGATTGAGCATGATGGGCTAGGGATAACTTGCTTTAGTGTTGACATTTTGAAAGACATGGTTGCTTGTTGGTATGCTTGAGTATTAAAGTCTTCATGTCAAAACTTGAATCATATAAGAGTCCATATGTCCATGCTATAAAGAAAAGAATGTGATGAACATGTTAGGTAGCATTCCACATCAAAAATTATGTTCTTATCATTTACCTACTCGAGGACGAGCAGGAATTAAGCTTGGGGATGCTGATATGTCTCCAATGTATCTATAATTTTGATTGTTCCAAGCTGTTATATTATCATTCTTGGATGTTTCACAATCATTTTACAGTCATTTTATATCATTTTTTGGTACTAACCTATTGGCATAGTGCCAAGTGCCAGTTGTTGTTTTCTGCATGTTTTTTACATCGTAGGAAATCAATATCAAACGGAGTCCAAACGCAACGCAACTCCTGGAGGAATTTTTTTGGGCCAGAAGAAAGCCAATGGGCCAAGGAAGCACCTGAGGGGCTGCTTGAGGGGAGCAGCACCCACCAAGGTGCGCCAGGAAGCCCAGGCGCGCCCTGGTGGGTTATGCCCACCTCGGGTGCCCCCGAACCTCCTCTTTGCTCTATAATATCACAATATTCCAGAACCCTGGGGGAGTCGACGAAATACTGATCCAGCTGCCACAGAGTCCAGAATCACCAGATCCAATCTAGACACCGTCATGGAGGGGTTCACCACTTCCATTGTTGCCTATCCTATGATGCGTGAGTAATTCTTTGTAGACCTACAGGTCTGTAGTTAGTAGCTAGATGGCTTACTCTCTCTTGATTATCAATACAATGGTCTCTTGGAGATCCATATGATGTAAGTCCTTTTGCGGTGTGTTTGTTGGGATCCGATGAACTTTGAGTTTATGATCAGATCTATGTTTTTATCCAAGAAAGTTATTTGAGTCTCCTTTAATCTCTTATATGCATGATTGCTTATAGCCTATTATTTCTTCTCTGATATTTGGGTTTTGTTTGGCCAACTTGATATATTTATCTTGCAATGGAAAGAGGTGCTTTGTAGTGGTTCGATCTTACGGTGCTTGATCCCAGTGATAGAAGGGGAACTGACATGTATGTATCGTTGCTACTAAGGATAACAAGATGAGATCTATATCTGTCACAATAGATAAACGGATCTCGTCTACATCATGTCATCGTTCTTATTGCATTACTCTGTTTTCTCATGAACTTAATACACTAGATGCATGCTGGATAGCGATCGATGTGTGGAGTAATAGTAGTACATGCAGGCAGGAGTCAGTCTACTAATCTTGGACGTGATGCCTATATAATGATCATTACCTGGATATCGTCATAATTATTTGAAGTTCTATCAATTGCCCAATAGTAATTGTTTTACCACCGTTTGCTATTTTTCTCGAGAGAAGCCACTAGTGGAACCCACGGCCCCCGGGTCTCTTTTCATCATATTTGCCTTTGTGATCTATTTTCTCTTGCATTTATTTTTAGATCTATTAAACCAAAAATTCAAAATACCTTGCTGCAATTTATTTGTTCCGCGGTCTATTTATCCTATGTACCACTTTTTACCCCACGTGATTTGCCTACTTGTGGCACCGTACCCGAAAGGGATTGACAACCCCTTTAACACGTCGGGTTGCGAGTATTTGTTATTTGTGTGCAGGTGCTGTTTACGTGGTGTGAGGAGATTCTCGTACTGGTTCGATAACCTTGGTCTCGTCACTGAGGGAAATACCTACCGTCGCTATACTACATCATCCTTTCCTCTTTGGGGAAATACTCTGACGTAGTTCTAGCAGACATCAACCTATCATTCCACTTCCACATGGCCAAGTGCAAAACTATCACCGCTTTCCACTACCACCATTTGACTTTTGTCCTTGAGATTTTGAGTTTGTGGCTTTTCCGTTTCCTAAGGTGTTTCTGCTAATTAGGGATGAATCGACATTAAGAACACTGCCACTCATCATCGCCACGAGGTCGTCATCGACATTGACAGCTTCACCATTTTGACACTCCTACCATAAGCAAGGACGGTAACCTCGACGACATCATTGTACATTCTCCTTGCCATTACATTGTTATCCTAGCCCATTTTGCATCACTTGCCTATTGAGACTAGCCATTGAGTATTGTCGGCAACGTTACTTGTGCACATTAGTGATCATTGGTCTACACCTTTCATTGCATACATACCATATCATATTGGTATCATCTTGCTATCATCATATCATCTCTTGTGCCATAAGTTTGTTCCCGCATATATACAATTGCTATCTTGGTTTGTGCATTGTGCAAAAGTGGCCATACAAAAAAATGAATAAGCTTTTAAGAAAAAAGAGAGAGCAAAGAAGCTTGTAAGCAAGTGCCATAGCATCATACCACATTGCATATAAGATTGTCATACCCGATCATCTTGGATCATCTTGTGAAACACCGGGAACCATACATACATAGCATACTTGGGATAGTAACCTCCTAATTTTGCATCTTATAGGTTGTGCACAAGTGTCGTATCCGCCTATTGAGCAATCGTAACTAGCATCTCTCTAGAGTTGTGCAACAAGAGCATTTTCCGTGGATTCCACATTTTGAGCTCATTCCTTGGTTGCACGACCCCATTTATCTATCCGTGTGTGTGTGTTTCCATGTGCCACATATTGCTATTGGTCTACTTGTTTCACTTGCGAATTTGTGAATCTCTTTCAACATTATTGATTCTTGCTAACATTTTGCATCAAATTTTTGTGCCACTATTCTCACCGAGCTCCACCATAAGCCTTATTTGTGTAGGTATGAGAAATTGACGAGATCGGTACCAATTGTGCTATTTCCTGTTACATCATTGAGTGATCATTGATCCATCTTCAACATCGGTCAAGGTACAGTTGGTATAGTTCTCTCTTTTCTTCCACTCATATTTTCTTGAGTCTTGTGATGGATAGGCAAAGCATTTCATCTCCGGTCTTTGACAACAATGATGGCGTGAACAACTACATCACCAAATCGTCAATCTTCAATCTACAATGACAAATGCAAGGCGCACAATCAATATTGCGAGAGCGCATCGAGAACCTCTCCATCGACATTCGTCACTCCGAAGCAAGGAAAAGGAACTACATCTACAACAAGCTTTCCGCACAAAAGGAGGGGCAAGATGCAAGGATGGAGGAGATTAGGGCCTTAATCAAGTCTACTTCCTCTTCATCATCTTCAAGGTGCGACCAAGTCGATCATATTTGGAGTGCCCAAGCGATGCAAGCGCAATTCGTACACGTCCACATCTACATGGCGACCACCATCACATTCGTGACCCACATCGTCATGAAGGGCAAGTCACCTCCAAGCATCATGTGCACGACGACGACGAATGCCATCGAGCTCAAGCACGACAACGACACCATCACCATCATCATGAAGATGCTCGCTAAGCGCAAATGTACAAGTCCCAACAAGCCCTACTTCACGCCAAGTCCAAGCTTCATGAGCAAAAGAGAAGACCGCGAGACGAGCACCACCAAGATGGAGCTATGGCTACCACCACCTCTTCGGCATCTTCGCCAAGTGTTCTCAAGGCATCTTCGCCTTTGGACGTACGTCATCTTCTGCTACTTCCCATGAGTTCTCCTACATCGACATCTTCAACAACAAGGCTACCACCTACGAGCGAGGGAAACACTTCAATCTTCGGAAGCCCCTCAAGGAAGATGGCCGAGCATGGGACATTCCCTTCGGCCATGGAGACGAGCTACAAGGTGCCACATCGTATGGGCTTCCAACAACAAGACGGTGACAGGATGGTCGAGCAAGGGCCATCCCCTTTTACCACAATGACGAGCACGAACCTCTTCAACAGCATGAAGACAGCGCCCATATTGGACTCATACTCCGAGTCAAGATACGCGACTGCAGATGGAGACATTTGCACCTACATCTCTCCGACACCCACATATGTTGAGATGCCCCAAGTGCCATGTGAGGAGAGCCACTACCACATGAGTGACATGAGTGACTCCACAATACGTGACATTGAGAGCATTTCCTATGAGAGGATGAGTGTGACCACCACTAGCCCCACACATGAGAGCATGCAACACATCCTATGTGAGGTTGAGCGCCATTTGAGTGACTCCACCAACCATATGAGTGAGAGCATCCTTGAGGGAGTGGGTGAGCCACAACACTTAGCGAGTGAGGTAGTTGACACGGCACGTGAGGGCACTATGATTCCTAACGACTTAACCTCTAGTCCGAGTGTGTTTTCTTTGGTTCTAGGTCTCCTACATGAGGACATGCCTACCATCAACAAGTCCATCCTTTCAATGGGAAAACCGATGGCCATGGTGGACGATGATGCAACCCCCACATAGTTCCATCAAGATGAAGATGACAACGAGTGGATCTTCGACACCTCACCTACAACACATGAGCGACGCTCCAAAGGTAACATAGGTGATGGTGCTTCTCTTGTCCCACAAGTTGACTCTCTTGACATCGATTGCTCCCATGATGTTGATCACCCTATGGATTCATCACATACTATGTCTTGTTCCGATATGCCACCCATTTATGATGAATATGATGATGAGCATGTTGAATTGCCTAGTTGTGATGCTATGCTCCATAGGATATCATGTGAAAATTCTATTGGTCACGTCATGTTTGACAATCCATTGAACTTGTCATATGCTATGAGTCAGATCTCCCATATTGCATCATTTCAATCTCAACATAGTAACTATGCATGCCCCATTAAAATCAATCCCATTTGCACTTATGTCATAGATGACGAGATGAGGGTCATTGGCTTTTGTTTTTCATGTGATGATATTGCCATGCTTCCTTTACATGATTTGCACAATTCATCTACTATGTCATGCCATGATCACATAGAACCAAATATGATTTGTTTTGGATGTTGTCAATATTCTCCATGGGATGTTTCTACTAATGCTCATGAGGAGACCCCCATAGTTTCCTCATACATACTAGGAGATCTTGATGCATTCCACAACTTGCATGATTACCATGATTGTGTGCACCATATGCATTCCATGAATAACAATGCTCTACATATTTATCGTGATGCATTACACAATTTGAGTCTCCATTATGCCTTGCATAACAACAAACCTCTCATGATGGATGACATGATTCTATATCACGCATCTCATTTTCTTGAGCATTGGATATTTTGTGCTAACCAACACATGCACATGCACATCATGATGGATGATGTGTACATATACCACGCACACACAATTTTCCCTTTGTTTTTGTTTTGTGTAGGTACTCATGTATACTCGTCAACCTCTCAATCCCAAGAGTTGACGAAACGAGCTCTTGAAAGCAATGATGCTTTGGGATCACGTGAATTGTCATTACCGTTGTTCTCTTTGCGCAATGGCTACGGGATCTCTTTTACTTGTCTCTCACACGGCTATGGGCTATTTACCACTTGTCACCTTATGTCCATACTATCGTGTTCACTTTGCATGTTATGCCTCTTTACATGATTTTGCCATGCAATTGTGACCCTTGCTTGCATCTAGCCATGATTCACCATTATGCTACTTCTATGTGTACTTGCATGCTTGGTGGAGATACTTGTTGCTATTGCCATGTTTACCATGTGCCACATGCTATTGTTGATTCTTGTGTTGGGAGAGTCATGATGTTCCATTGCTATTTACCTAGGACTTCTTGCCAATACAATGATGATACTCTCCTCATATCTTGCTTTCATTCTTGTGCTATGACATGTGAATTATTCATGCCCACTATTTGCACACATCACATGATTTCCATGATTCCTTCTAGTACGTTGCATCTTCGCACTACTAGCTTGCTTAACTTGATCACTATGATTGCTTGCTTTGTCGCATCACCCATGTTCCACTCTTACTCGCTTTCTTGGGTTGATGACATATATGTTCATGACTCTCACTTGATTTGTCTTGATCATGGTCTCTTGTCTCCAGTAGTTGCCTCTCTCATATCCACTTGTAGTGAGTGAAACCATACTATGATTATTGATCTTGGAGACTTTGACACCTTACTTGTGATGCATACTTGTTTGATTGAGCCTATTGTATTTGGTTGTTCTTGCATCATATGCCTCCATACTATGAAATTCTCCCTTGTCCTTTATTATGATGAGCATGATGCATACACTTGTTGGGTATCTTACCACACGAATGATAGGTTTTGCATTTATCCTAACCTCATTTGTTTTTCCGAGTGTTTGTCATGTTCTTTCGTTTTGAAGGATTCACAAGGCATTGCCGTCATGAGACATATTGGTTATGTGAAGGCATGCATGATGTACAACTCCAACATCTTCCGGAACATTCATGAGGTGAACTCCTTCCCTTTGAGCCATCCTCAAATACGCACATCGGATGGGTCACTCTTCCATTGTTGTTTCCTTCTTGTTGTCTACATGATACATCTATTGGATGGAGAAATGACATGGGAGATGGACCCTATGGACCTTCATGTTGAGGAGTGCCACGACATCGAGCTATGGTACAACACCACCCATAACAAATTTGCATCTTATGGATGGACTGACTCACATTATGCTTGCCTTGTTGCAACAATTTCCATGTCATCCATGGTATATGAGCTTGTGCTTTTCCTTAGCAAATTTTTTGTGATCTTCCTTGATGGAATATTCATACATAATGATTACATTGCATACCATCAATTGCATGATAACATAATCATATTGAGCATCCATTGCCACATTCATGCTATTGATAAACCGTCTCACTTTGGCATCATTTTGCACCATGGTTGCATTGATCATATTCACAACACATTTGTGTGCACAATGATTGCATTTCCTCCCATGAATGCTTTGCATATCATTCTATATCATCTTGTGAAGATTCATGCGCTTTGTCACGAACAATCTCGCCGCACGGACTCATTCTTACATTATGGACACTTTATGTGCGCTAACCATTGTATTTCCGATTGTCGTTTGTGTTTGCTCATTTTGCATGTACCACATACCGGAGACACCTTGGACTATCATACGTCTCCAACGTATCTATAATTTTTGATTGTTCCATGCTATTATATTACCCCTTTTGGGTGTTTATGGGCTTTATTTTACACATTTATGTCATTTTTGGGACTAACCTACTAACCGGAGGCCTAGCCCGTATTGCTGTTTTTTTGCCTATTTCAGTATTTCGAAGAAAAGGAATATCAAATGGAGTCCAAATGGAATGAAACCTTCAGGAGCGTGATTTTTGGAACGAACGTGATCCAGAGGACTTGGAGTGCAAGCCAAGAAGCAGACGAGGCATCCACGAGGGTGGAGGGCACGCCCACCCCTACAGGGCGCGCCCCCCTATCTTGTGGGCCCCTCGGGCAGCCACCGACGTACTTCTTCCTCCTATATATACCCACATACCCCAAAAACATCCAGGGAGCCAACGAAAAACCAATTTCCACCGCTGTAACCTTCTGTATCCACGAGAGTCCATCTTGGAGCCTTCGTCGGCGCTCCGCCGGAGGGGGAATCGACCATGGAGGGCTTCTAAATCAACACCATAGCCCCTCCGATGAGTTGTGAGTAGTTTACCACAGACCTTCGGGTCCATAGTTATTAGCTAGATGGGTTCTTCTCTCTTTTTGGATCTCAATACCATGTTCTCCCCCTCTCTTGTGGAAATCTATTCGATGTAACTCTTTTTGCGGTGTATTTGTCGAGATCTGATGAATTGTGGGTTTATGATCAAGTTTATCTATGAGAAATATTTGAATCTCCTCTGAATTCTTTTATGTATGATTGAGTTACCATTGCAAGTCTCTTCGAATTATCAGTTTGGTTTGGCCTACTAGATTGATCTTTCTTGCCATGGGAGAAGTGCTTAGCTTTGGGTTCAATCTTGCGGTGTCCTTACCCAGTGACAGCAGGGGTTGCAAGGCACGTATTGTATTGTTGCCATCGAGGATAAAAAGATGGGGTTTATATCATATTGCATGAGTTTATCCCTCTACATCATGTCATCTTTCTTAATGTGTTACTCTGTTCTTATGAACTTAATACTCTAGATGCATGCTGGATAGCGGTCGATGTGTGGAGTAATAGTAGTAGATGCAGGCAGGAGTCGGTCTAGTTGTCGCGGACATGATGCCTATATACATGATCATGCCTAGATAATCTCATAATTACTCGCTTTTCTATCAATTGCTTGACAGTAATTTGTTCACCCACCGTAATACTTATGCTATCTTGAGATAAGCCACTAGTGAAACCTATGGTCCCCGGGTCTATCTTTTCTCATATAACTTTTCCATTTACTTTTATTTGCATCTTTACTTTTCCTATCTATATTATAAAATACCAAAAATATATTTATCTTATCATACTATATCAATCAGATCTCACTTTCGCAAGTGGCCGTGAAGGGATTGACAATCCCTTTATTGCATTGGTTGCGAGCTCTTTGTTTGTTTGTGTAGGTGCGTGGGACTTTTGAGGAGACTCCAGCTGGATTGATACCTTGGTTCTCAAAAACTGAGGGAAATACTTATGCTACTATTGTTGCATCACCCTTTCCTCTTCAAGGAAAACCAACGCAAGCTCAAGACATAGCAAGAAGGATTCTGGCGCCGTTGTCGGGGAGGTCTTCGCTCAAGTCAAGACATACCAAGTACCCATCACAAACTCATCTCCCTCGCATTTACATTATTTGCCATTTGCCTCTCGTTTTCCTCTCCCCCACTTCACCCTTGCCGTTTTATTTGCCCTCTCTTTCCCAATCTCCTCTCTCTTTCGCTTGCCTTTTTCTGCTTGCTTGTGTGTTGGATTACTTGTCACCATGGCGCAAGATAATACCAAATTGTGTGATTTCTCTAATACCAATAATAATGATTTCCTTAGTACTTCGATTGCTCCTCTTAATGATGTTGAGTCTTGTGAAATCAATACTGCTTTGCTGAATCTTGTTATGAAAGATTAATTCGCCGGCCTTCCTAGTGAAGATGTCGCTACCCATCTAAACAACTTTGTTGATTTATGTGATATGCAAAAGAAGAAAGATACGGATAATGATATTCTTAAATTAAAGTTATTTACGTTTTCACTTAGAGATCGTTCTAAAGTTTGGTTTTTGTCTTTGCCTAAAAATAGTATTGATTCTTGGAACAAGTGCAAAGATGCTTTTATCTCTAAGTATTTTCCTCCCGCTAAGATTATCACTCTTAGGAACGATATTATGAATTTTAAACAACTTGATCATGAGCATGTTGCCCAATCTTGGGAAAGAATGAAATTGATGATTCGCAATTGCCCTACTCATGGTTTGAATTTATGGATGATCATACAAAAAATTTATGCCAGTTTGAACTTTGCTTCTAGAAATCTTTTAGATTTGGCCGCGGGAGGCACGTTTATGGAAATCACTTTAGGAGATGCTACAAAACTTCTTGATAATATTATGGCTAATTATTCTCAATGGCACACCGAAAGATCTACTAGTAAAAAAGTGCATGCTATAGAAGAAATCAATGTTTTGAGTGGAAAGATGCATGAACTTATGAAGTTGTTTGCTACTAAAAATGCTCCTCTTGATCCCAATTATATGCCTTTGTCTACTTTGATTGAGAATAATAATGAATCTATGGATGTGAATTTTGTATGTAGGAATAGTTTTGGAAACAATGCTTATAGAGGAAACTTTAATCCTAGACCGTTCCCTAGTAATTCCTCTAATAATTATGGAAATTACTACAATAATTCTTATGGTAATTTAATAACATTCCCTCTAATTTTGAGAATAGTGTGAAAGAATTTATGATCTCTCAAAAGAATTTTAATGCCTTGCTTGAAGAAAAATTGCTCAAAGTTGATGATTTGGCTAGGAACGTTGATAGACTTTCGCTTGATGTTGATTCTCTTAAACTTAGATCTACTCCTCCTAAGCATGATATCAATGAGTCTCTCAAAGCAATGAGAATTTCCATTGACGAGTGCAAGGAAAGAACCGCTAGATTGCGTGCTAAGAAAGATTGCTTTGTAAAGGCGTGTTCTTCTAGTTTCAATGGAAATAATGAAGAAGATCTTAAAGTTATTGATGTGTCTCCTATTAGATCTTTGTTTTTCAATATGAATCTTAACAATAATAGGACTGGAGATGAGTCAACTTTAGTTAGAAGGCGTCCCAATAATTCGGAGTTTTTAGATCTTGATGCTAAATTTGGTAAAATGGGATTGGAGAGGTCATGACTTTAAATAGCATTGAACCCACTATCTCGGATTTCAAGGAATTTAATTATGATAATTGTTCTTTAGAAGGTTGTATTTCCTTGTTGCAATCCATTGTTAATTCTCCTCATGCTTATAGTCAAAATATAGCTTTTACCAAACATATTGTTGATGCCTTGATGCAATCTTATGATGAAAAACTTAATTTGGAAGTTTCTATACCTAGAAAACTTAATAATGAGTGGGAACCAACTATAAAGATTAAAATTAAAGATCATGAGTGTTTTGCTTTGTGTGATTTGGGTGCTAGTGTTTCCACGATTCCGGAAACTTTATGTGATATTCTGGGTTTCCATGATCTTGATGATTGCTCTTTAAATTTGCACCTGGCGGATTCCACCATTAAAAATCCGATGGGAACGATCAATGATGTTCTCACTGTTGCAAATAAAAATTTGGTGCCCGTAGATTTTATCGTTCTTGATATAGATTGCAATATTTCTTGCCCTATTATTCTTGGTAGACCTTTCCTTAGAACGATTGGTGCGATTATTGATATGAAGGAAGGGAATATTAGATTCCAATTTCCATTAAGGAAAGGCATGCAGCACTTTCCAAGAAAGAAAATCAAATTACCTTATGAATCTATCATGCGAGCTACTTATGAATTGAGTGCCAAAGATGGCACTACTTAGATCTATCTTCGCTTTTATGCCTAGCTAGGGGCGTTAAATGATAGCGCTAGTTGGGAGGCAACCCAATTTTATTTGTGTTTTTTGTTTTTGTTTTTGTTTAGTAATAAATTTTGCATCTACCTTCTTGTTACATGTGTTTTTTTGTTTTAATTAGTGTTTGTGCCAAGTAGAACCTATAGGATAACCTATGGTGATAGTTAATTTGATTCTGCTGAAAAACAGAAACTTTTAGCGCACGAAATTAGTTTTGTTAAATCACAGAAATGTGCTTTTGCGTTGATTCTTTTTGCTGCTGATCAACAGACAAATTTCCCAGGACTTCCTATTTTGGTAGGTTTTAAAGTTCCATAAGTTTGCGTTAGTTACAGATTGCTTCAGATTGTTCTGTTTTTTACAGATTCTGTTTTTCGTGTGTTGTTTGCTTATTTTGATGCATCTATGGCTAGTATTAAGTGGTATGAACCATAGAGAACTTGGAATACAGTAGGTTTAACACCAATATAAATAAAGAATGAGTTCATTATAGTACCTTATGTGGGGGTTTTGTTTTCTTTCACTAATGGAGCTTATGAGATTTCCTGTTGAGTTTTGTATTGTGAAGTTTTCAAGTTTTGGGTAAAGATCTTATGGACTATGGAATAAGGAGTGGCAAAATCCTAAGCTTGGGGATGCCCATGGCACCCCAAGATATTCAAGAATAGCCAAAAGCCTAAGCTTGGGGATGCCCCCGGAAGGCATCCCCTCTTTCGTCTTTGTTCATTGGTAACTTTACATGGAGCTATATTTTTATTCGCCACATGATATGTGTTTTGCTTAGAGCGTCGTGTATGATATTAGTATTTGCTTTTTAGTTTACAACAATCATCCTTGTTGTACACACCTTTTGGTAGAAGCCCACTTGATTGAATTTATTAGAATACTCTATGTGCTTACTTATATCTTTTGAGCTAGATAGTTTTTGCTCTAGTGCTTCACTTATATCTTTTAGAGCACGGCGGTGGCTTAATTTTGTAGAAATTGCTAGTCTCTCATGCTTCACTTATATTATTTTGAGATTCTCTTAGAACAGCATGGTGTAGGACCTTGAAGTATGTCTAGAGGGGGTGATTAGACTACTTGACCAATTAAAAACTTAACCTTTTCCCAATTTTAGAGTTTGGCAGATTTTAGCAATCTTTGGACAAGTCAAGCAATCTTCACACAATTCAAGCAAGAATGCAAAGAGTATATGAGCAGCGGAAATTAAAGCATGCAACTTGCAAGAATGTAAAGGGAAGGGTTTGGAGGATTCAAACGCAATTGGAGACACGGATGTTTTTGTCGTGGTTCCGATAGGTGGTGCTATCGTACATCCACGTTGATGGAGACTTCAACCAACGAAGGTTAACGGTTGCGCGAGTCCACGGAGGGCTCCACCCACGAAGGGTCCACGAAGAAGCAACCTTGTCTATCCCACCATGGCCGTCGCCCACGAAGGACTTGCCTCACTAGCGGTAGATCTTCACGAAGTAGGCGATCTCCTTGCCCTTACAAACTCCTTGGTTCAACTCCACAATCTTGTCGGAGGCTCCCAAGTGACACCTAGCCAATCTAGGAGACACCACTCTCCAAGAAGTAACAAATGGTGCGTTGATGATGAACTCCTTGCTCTTGTGCTTCAAATGATAGTCTCCCCAACACTCAACTCTCTCTCATAGGATTTGGATCTGGTGGAAAGAAGATTTGAGTGGAAAGCAACTTGGGGAAGGCTAGAGATCAAGATTCATATGGTAGGAATGGAATATCTTGGCCTCAACACATGAGTAGGTAGTTCTCTCTCAGAAAATGTAAGTTGGAAGTGTAGGTTTGTTCTGATGGCTCTCTCCACGAATGAAGAGGAGGTGGAGGGGTATATATAGCCTCCACACAAAATCTAACCGTTACACACAATTTACCAAACTCGGTGGGACCGAATCAACAAACTCGGTCGGACCGATTTAGTAAATCTAGTGACCGTTAGGATTTTCGGTGGGACCGACATGCAACTCGGTAGGACCGATATGGTTAGGGTTAGGGCATAACGTAATCTCGGTGAGACCGATTACACAAACTCGGTGAGACCGATTTTGGTAATTAGCTAACCAGAGATTTGGTCAGGTAAACTCGGTGGGACCGGTTCGCTCTTTTCGGTGAGACCGAAATGTTACGAAAGGGAAACAGAGAGTTTACATTGCAATCTCGGTGGGACCGATCGCTCACTTCGGTTAGACCGAAACGTTACGAAGGGAAACAGAGAGATTACAATCCCATCTCGGTGAGACCGAGATCCCTATCGGTGAGACCGATTTGCCTAGGGTTTGTGGCAGTGGCTATGACATTTGAACTCGGTGGCGCCGGATAGAAAGAATCGGTGGGACCGATTTTGACTTTGGGTTTAGGTCATATGTGGATGTGAGAAAGTAGTTGAGGGTTTTTGGAGCATATCACTAAGCACTTGAAGCAAGAGGCTCATTAAGCAACACCTCATCCCTCCTTGATAGTATTGGCTTTTCCTATAGACTCAATGTGATCTTGGATCACTAAAATGTAAAATGTAGAGTCTTGAGCTTTTGAGCTTGAGCCAATCCTTTGTCCTTAATATTTTGAGGGATCCACTTTCATCATCCATGCCATGCCATTCATTGAGCTTTCCTGAAATATTTGTCTTGGAATAGCATTAGCTCAATGAGCTATATGTTGTTATGAATTACCAAAACCACCTAGGGATAGTTGCACTTTCAATCTCCCCCTTTTTGGTAATTGATGACAACATATAGATCAAAGCTTCGACAAATGATAATAAGATTGAAAAACATCGTCGCTTTGAGAAGTATGTGATAAGCAAGAGCTCCCCCTAAATTTGTGCATAGTTTAAGATTTGCTTTGGACTGCAAATGCACAAGGAATTAGGCTCATGGGTTACTCTTCCATGTCACATACATCTTGGTGGAGCGCTCAAAATAATAAAGATTGAATACATGCACTCATCACCAAGCAAAGAGAATGATCATATAAGGATAAGTAAGATAATATCATCTAACAAGCATAAGTGTAGCTTATGATCAAACACATGATCATCAATGTCTCACAGATAATAGCATAGTATCTCAAGCAATCAAAAGCAAACAAAGTTCAACCAAGAAGACAAGAGAGAACAAAAGCAAACTCTCTCTCTCTCTCTCTCGAAGCCTATGATCTATACATTTTTCTCCCCCTTTGGCAACAAGTTACCAAAAAGTTCCTAGAAAATGCATAGTACTATATTGTCTCTCAGGCTTGGTCTTCAGGTGGTGGTGTAGAGATGGCTCCTTGGATGAAGGCTTCAGTTGATGTGGATGGAGATGAAGGAGTTGGTGCTGGAGCTGGTTGCACTGGAGCTATAGGAGTTGTAGCTGGTGCAGATGAAGTGGCTCTGGTGTCTGTCATAGGCACTGCAGCTGATCTCTGAGCTCTAGGCACTCTGGCAAATGCATCAGTGGTTGTCTTGCCCTTCCTCTCCTGCATGTCATCCTGTAGCTGCTCCACAACTGACTGAATCTCAGTTACTTTGACATCTAAATCATAGAATTTTTGTTCCATGATTCTTTCCAGGCTCTCCTGGTTTTGAGTTAGGGTGGCCAACCCCTTCTCAATCCTCAGAGTTGATGCTATCAAGTAGCCAAGCTGCTCCTGCTTGTTCTTCAAAAAGTACTCAGATGCCTCCTCTTGTGTTGACATCTTGGCAGCCTTCTCTTTCTTTGCTTTCTCCTTCTTCTCTTGAGCTTGTACTGATGATGGTTCATTCTCATTCATCACAACTTGATTGTCCTCAAATTCTAGATAGATAGCAAAATGTTCCTTGTCCAGCAAGTATGTGCTTGTGCCCATCTTTGAGTTAATCAACTCCTGAATTTGTGGGGCATATCCACAACTTCTCTTTTGGTCTGCTGATGTCCTCTTGATAGTCTCAACCATGAGGCTCATGACCTTGAATTTCTGTGGCACATCAAATAAGTGTAGCAAGTTTATAGCATGGCCTCTTATCATGTTTTGGTCACCTGACTTGGGCAATAGAGTATGCCTTAGGATCCAGTTGATCGTTGGCAGCCCTGACAGAAGAAAATGGACTGACCCAAACTTATGTGTCTCAACTGCAGCATCTGGGATCTCCTTGTACATATGTGCCATGGAATTGTGATCCATCTTCTTCTTGGCATAGACATCCAAGTCATCTTCACTCTCCTTTGGTGCATTGATCAGATTGGCCCATTCCTCAATGGTTGATTGGTACCTTGTACCTTCAGACATCCAAACTATCTTGCCATCTGGATAGAAATGTGTTGTGGAGTAGAATTGCATAATGAGCTCATCATTCCACTTTGTGAGCTTCTGCCCAACAAAGTCTGCAACTCCACAAGCAATGAAACTGTCTTACACTCCAGGATAGTGTTCTTCATTCTCCTTCATGTAGGTCCAGTCGACCCACCTCATATCACACACTATAGGCTTCTTGTCCAACAACACAGACTCATAGAAATCCTGTTGTTCCTTAGTGTGGAACCTGTAATCAACAGCAGTCCTTCTCCTGATAGCATAGGGATCAGACAACCTCCACTGTCTAAGTCATGCATCCTTTCTTAGCTTCATGTTCTCAGCCATAGGATGAGCATCATTGTGGTCTGGAATCTTTGGCTTTAGCTTCCTCAGGACTTGTCCTTCATCATCTTTCTCAGCAGCAACTTTAGGCACTGGGGCCTTATTCTTCTCAGCAGCTGGTATACTCCTGGTATTCCTCTTTGGTGCATTCTTGGGCTTGGGGGCAGCTTTGGGTGCTTCTTTGGGCTTTGATGATGCAGCCCCTGACTTAATAGCTTCACCCATCAGCTTTTATGCTTTGGGTGCTAGTGTAGCAACCTCTTCTTCCTCTTCTTCATCACAAGAATGCTTCTCAAATTCTGCCATGGGATCAACTTTCTTGCACCATCATCCTCTCTTTCTCTCCTTCTTCTGCCCTTCTGCAGCAGCCTCTTTGGGTTGAGATTTCAAAGGAACTTGAGTAGAAGCTCTGGCTTTAGACATAGGAGTTCTCTTTGCAAGCACTTTGATCTTCATTCCAGGCTTAATGGATGCAGCTTTGACATACTCCTTTTTTAGCACCTTCTTCTTGGAAGTGACCTCATCTTCAACTGCCACATAGTCCTCATCCTCAGATTCTGAGGTTTTCTTCTTTCTGGCCCTGGTGGCAGCTTTAGGCAGATTGCTTGGGGTGCTCCTGCTGCCATCATCTGAAGTGCTAGAGGGACTAGTGCCCTCACTCATGTGAATCTGCTCTTCTTCCCTGTTCTGGCTGTCACTTTGGCCTGACATGTTGCAAACACTGACTGCTGACCCTGTGAATGGTTATAGATGAGATAGAGTGGATGAGCATCACAAAATGCAGAGATTTTTGCAAAAGAATGATTCAAAAACTTAGTTTTAATTTTCCATATAAAGCATTTCGGACCAACCGACTTTCAAACTCGGTGATACCGAAGCAGTTTTGGAACCTAAACTAGTGAACTCGGTCAGACCGAGTCACAGTTTGGTGGCACCGAGACTGTTAGGGTTTCACAAAGTTCTAAAATCGGTCACACCGATTAGCAATTCTCGGTCAGACCGAGAGTTACTAGTGCAATGGCGTTAGCCGAATCGGTGGGACCGAGTTTTTCAACTTAGTGGGTCCGAGATGGTTTCGGCGGAAACCTAACCCTAAATTTTCAAATCGCATCTATTCTAAGGATTGTTTTGACTGGATAGAGGTGTTTCAATCGTGGCAAGAATCATAATGAACACAATGTGCTGAGAATCAGACGAGGATAGCACTGTGATCGAGTTCATACCCTAGTTCGGCGATGAACTCGCTACGGCGGCAACGGCGGAGTTGAAATCCGTTGACGGCGGCGGAGACCAGCGACAGGAGGCGGCTGGCGACGAAGTCGACGATCCGGAGACCTAGAAGGCAGAGCGAGCTATGCGCGGGCGAAAAGGTTTGGAGAAAGTTTTCCAAATTTTTGCCCGTGTGAATATATAGCCCGACCTGTCGGTGTGACCGAGTGGAACGACTCGGTGGCACCGAGATGCATAGCTGTTGACAGTTACAACAACTCGGTGTGATCGAAAAGTTCAAATCGGTTGCACCGAGATTGAAAACCTAGATCGACTTAGTGATCTCGGTATGACCGAAATGGAAGAATCGGTCAGACCGAAAAGCACAAAGAAGTTTTGGAAGTTTAAGTCTATGACGAATCGGGGACTCCGAGTGCTCCTCACACAGAGTGGTTCGAATCTGACTTGATCAAATTTTGTGATGTAGCATGAATAGAGTTTGAGACGAGAAAAGCATAGATAGCTAGAGAAGGTTCTTAGGCATTCTTGTCCATCCACTTGGCAAAAGAAAAAGAAACCAATCAATCAAAACAACAAGTGGATGTCCTCGAATGAGTAAAATATGCAACCAACATGCTCACACAATAAAATGGCAAATGAAATATGTGGCAAAGCATGCACAACCAATTCTAGCATCTATCAAACAATTGGCGATGACTAGGTCATCTATATATGAGTATATTGACTTAGGAGTCAAATGAGAACATTTGATCATAGGTCATACTCATCGTTTAAGCTCAAGTGGGGTTACCACTTTTACATAATGCATTGATGTGTTCACATCATTAGAGTTGCTTTGACTCAATTCTTAGAGTTAAGCTCCCCCTAGATGTGAGATCCCCCTTAGAGGGATGAACTAACCTTGGGTTTTGTCGATGATGACTTCATGTAGGTGTTGAAGATGTGGATGCTCAATGTTGATGTAGATCATTTGGAGCAATCCTTTGGAGTGAGTTGCACTTTCAATACCTACATGGGTTAGTCCCACAAGGAACAAACAAGAATATCCATAGACATAGAGTGATGCACACACAAGATGATGTCCATGAAAACATTAGGTTACCTTGTCCCTTGCCTTACCAACATGAGGGTTTGTGACTCCTTGAACTAGTGCAAGATATGGAAGTTGATTGCACTTGTCCTTGCCATAATGATATGAGTGAAGAATGTTGGCGGAGTCACCCTCAAGAACACTCTAGTTCTTCTTCTTCGGGATCCACATCATCTTGATGGGAATCCTTGGAGTTGTAGTTGTACTTGATGAAGTAGAACTTGACGTAGTCTTGGGAACCCACTTGACCAAGGCCTTAGGTGCTTCTTCAAATGCATCAATCTCCTCTTGAAGCTTGTCCTTGCCTTTGTTCTTGTGGTCTTGTGGTGGAAGATCATCTTGTGCTTGTGTTCCCTTGAAGGAAGTAGGATCATACTTCTCTTGTTGAGGAACAAACTTCGTCTTGGGGTATTGATCTTCTTCCCACTCAACTCCATTGGCATTGAACTTTCGTTCAAAACCAACACCTTGATTCTTCCGGTGCCTTCCTTGCTTGCGTACAATTTCCTCGAATTGCTTACTCCCGGCAAGGCTCTTGTATACACCTTTCTCTATAATTCCCTTCAATAAGCTATTTTCTTGCTCAAGTGTAACTTGGCTAAGAGAATCATTAGTGGAATCAAGAGAACTACTAGAAGCAACAATATTGGATTTGGCATTATTATTGTTACTACTAGAGGAAGAATCTTTCTTGTTCTTGTTACTAGACTTGACTTGAGGCATGTAAGTAGATAAGAGTAAACGCTTGGCAATGTAAGAAGAACTTTTCTTACGGAGATCATCATTGATTGCCTTTAAGAACTCATGCTCTTGCTCAAGATTGAGCTTTTCAAAGCGTAACTTCTCATGAGCCCTTAAAAGTTCTCGATGATCTTCGAAGATAGTTTCATGAGCTAACTTAAGAGTGTTTAGTTCTTTAGTTAGAAGCTCAATCTTCTCCTTATCATTGTCATTCGTTTTATCTTGATTAGCATGATTAATTGACGTTTCATCATAGTATTCATCACTAGAGTTGTCAACAAGTAAATCGTCATCACCTAGCACGTCATCTTCATCACTATTTAAATCAACATACTCGGGGTGTGTTACCTTAGGACCTTTGGCCATGAAGCATCTTCCAATTCCTTCATTTGGTGAATCAAATATGTCGTAGGAGTTGGTTGACACAAGTGCTAGACCGGCAACACCTTCATCTTGAGTATATTCGGAGTCGGAGTGATATCTTCTCTCGGAGTGATTGTCGGAGTCGGAGCCGGATACCCATTCACCAACATGAGCTTGATGTCTTCATTTTGTGTAGCTCTTTGATGACTTGTCCTTCCTTTCCGAATCCTTGCTTCTCCGTGAGGGTCTTCGTTCATAACGATTGTCTCTACTCTTTCTCTCTCTTGGAGGTGATTCTTCTCTTCTACTTCTTCTTTTTGGAGAATCTTCTCTTCTTTTGTAGGGTGCCATACACTCATTGGAATAGTGTCCGGGTCTCCCACAATTGTAGCAATTGCGCTCTCGACTAGAAGATCTTTTGTCATTATAGGACCTTGACTTAGAGCTTCTTTCTTTGCTTCTACTCTTGTAGAATTTGTTGAAGTTCTTCACCATTAAGCTCAATTCTTCATTGAAGGTTTGTTTCTCACTTGATGATGTGGGGGGCTTAACATGAGGCTTTGTAAGCACCACTTGACTTGTTGTGAAGTTCCTCCTTATCCTTGAGTGACATCTCATGAGCAACAATTCTTCCAATGACTTCTGTTGGCTTGAGATCTTTGTAATTTGGCATCATTTGGATCAATGTGCACACGGTATCATACTTTCCATCCAATGCTCTTAAGATCTTCTTGATGATGAATCTGTCGGTCATCTCTTCACTTCCTAAGCCAGCAATCTCATTTGTGATACGAGCAAGCCTAGAGTACATTTCAGTGACACATTCACCATCCTTCATTTTGAACTTGTCAAGCTGACTTTGGAGCACATCCAACTTGGATTCCTTGACGGAGTCGGTACCTTCATGCATATCAATCAAAGTATCCCAAATTTCCTTTGCATTCTCAAGACGGCTGATTTTGTTGAATTCTTCGGGGCACAAGCCATTGAAGAGGATATCACAAGCTTGAGCGTTGTATTGCAGCATCTTCAATTCATCCGCGCTAGCTTCACGGTTCGGCTCTCTCCCATCAAAGAATTCACCTTGCAAGCCAATACACACAATAGCCCAAACGGCGGGGTTATGTCCGAGAATATGCATTTTCATCTTATGCTTCCAACTAGCAAAATTAGTACCATCAAAGTAAGGACCTCTACGGTGATAATTTCCCTCGCTAGACGCCATACTCTCCTAGGTTGTGAAACCAAGGCTATGACCACCAAAAGCTATGGAAATCAAAGCAAATGGAGACCAAAGCTCTGATACCACTTGTAGGACCTTGAAGTATGTCTAGAGGGGGGTGATTAGACTACTTGACCAATTAAAAACTTAACCTTTTCCCAATTTTAGAGTTTGGCAGATTTTAGCTATCTTTGGACAAGTCAAGCAATCTTCACACAATTCAAGCAAGCATGCAAAGAGTATATGAGCAGCGGAAATTAAAGCATGCAACTTGCAAGAATGTAAAGGGAAGGGTTTGGAGGATTCAAACGCAATTGGAGACACGGATGTTTTTGTCGTGGTTCCGATAGGTGGTGCTATCGTACATCCACGTTGATGGAGACTTCAACCCACGAAGGGTAACGGTTGCGCGAGTCCACGGAGGGCTCCACCCACGAAGGGTCCACGAAGAAGCAACCTTGTCTATCCCACCATGGCCGTCGCCCACGAAGGACTTGCCTCACTAGCGGTAGATCTTCACGAAGTAGGCGATCTCCTTGCCCTTACAAACTCCTTGGTTCAACTCCACAATCTTGTCGGAGGCTCCCAAGTGACACCTAGCCAATCTAGGAGACACCACTCTCCAAGAAGTAACAAATGGTGCGTTGATGATGAACTCCTTGCTCTTGTGCTTCAAATGATAGTCTCCCCAACACTCAACTCTCTCTCATAGGATTTGGATCTGGTGGAAAGAAGATTTGAGTGGAAAGCAACTTGGGGAAGGCTAGAGATCAAGATTCATATGGTAGGAATGGAATATCTTGGCCTCAACACATGAGTAGGTAGTTCTCTCTCAGAAATGGTAAGTTGGAAGTGTAGGTTTGTTCTGATGGCTCTCTCCACGAATGAAGAGGAGGTGGAGGGGTATATATAGCCTCCACACAAAATCTAACCGTTACACACAATTTACCAAACTCGGTGGGACCGAATCAACAAACTCGGTCGGACCGATTTAGCAAATCTAGTGACCGTTAGGATTTTCGGTGGGACCGACATGCAACTCGGTAGGACCGATATGGTTAGGGTTAGGGCATAACGTAATCTCGGTGAGACCGATTACACAAACTCGGTGAGACCGATTTTGGTAATTAGCTAACCAGAGAGTTGGTCAGGTAAACTCGGTGGGACCGATTCGCTCTTTTCGGTGAGACCGAAATGTTACGAAAGGGAAACAGAGAGTTTACATTGCAATCTCGGTGGGACCGATCGCTCACTTCGGTTAGACCGAAACGTTACGAAGGGAAACAGAGAGATTACAATCCCATCTCGGTGAGACCGAGATCCCTATCGATGAGACCGATTTGCCTAGGGTTTGTGGCAGTGGCTATGAAATCTGAACTCGCTGGCGCCGGATAGAAAGAATTGGTGGGACCGATTTTGACTTTGGGTTTAGGTCATATGTGGATGTGAGAAAGTAGTTGAGGGTTTTGGAGCATATCACTAAGCACTTGAGGCAAGAGGCTCATTAAGCAACACATCATCCCTTCTTGATAGTATTGGCTTTTCCTATAGACTCAATGTGATCTTGGATCACTAAAATGTAAAATGTAGAGTCTTGAGATTTTGAGCTTGAGCCAACCCTTTGTCCTTAATATTTTGAGGGATCCACTTTCATCACCCATGCCATGCCATTCATTGAGCTTTCCTGAAATATTAGCTCAATGAGCTATATGTTGTTATGAATTACCAAAACCACCTAGGGATAGTTGCACTTTCACTTTATTTTGTAGAAATTGTTGATCTCTCATGCTTCATTTATATTATTTTGAGAGTCTTATAAAACAGCATGGTATTTGCTATGGTTATAAAATTGGTCCTAGAATGATGGGCATCCAAGTTGGGTATAATAAAAACTATCATAGAAAGTGAATTGGATGCTATGATCAATTTGATGCTTGATAATTGTTTTGAGATATGAGGATGTGATATTAGAGTCATGCTAGTTAAAGTAATTGTGAATATGAGGAATACTTGTGTTGAAGTTTGTGATTCCCGTAGCATGCACGTATGGTGAACTGCTTTGTGATGAAGTTGGAGCATAATTTATTTATTGATTGTCTTCCTTATGAGTGGCAGTCGAGGACGAGCGATGGTCTTTTCCTACCAATCTATCCCCCTAGGAGCATGCACATAGTACTTTGTTTTCAATGACTTGTACATATTTGCAATAAGTATATGAGTTCTTTATGACTAATGTTGAGTCCATGGATTATACGCACTCTCACCCTTCCACCATTGCTAGCCTCTCTTGTGCCGCGCAACCTTCGCCGGGTACCATACACCCACCATATACCTTCCTCAAAACAGCCACCATACCTACCTATTATGGCATTTCCATAGTCATTCCGAGATATATTGCCATGCAACTTTCCACCGTTCCGTTTATTATGACACGCATCATCATTGTCATATTGCTTTTGCATGATCATGTAGTTGACATTGTATTTGTGGCAAAGCCACCTTCATAATTTCTTCCATACATGTCATTCTTGATTCATTGCATATCTCGGTACACCGCCGGAGGCATTCATATAGAGTCATATTTTGTAATCTTGTTGTAAGTAAATAAAAGTGTGATGATCTTCATTATTAGAGAATTGTCCCAAGTGAGGAAAGGATGATGGACACTATGATTCCCCCACAAGTCAGGATGAGACTTCAGACTTTGTAAAAAAAGTGAAAGGCCAAATAAAAAATAAAAGGAAAGAAATAAAAAAAATTAATGAATGAGAGAAAAGAGAGAAGGCACAATGTTACTATCCTTTTACCACACTTGTGCTTCAAAGTAGCACCATGAGCTTCATGATAGTGGTCTCTATGTTGTCACTTTCATATACTAGTGGGAATTTTTTCATTATAGAACTTGGCTTGTATATTCCAATGATGGGCTTCCTCAAAACGCCCTAGGTCTTCGTGAGCAAGCAAGTTGGATGCACACCTACTTAGTTTCTTTTGTTGAGCTTTCATACATTTATAGCTCTAGTGCATCCGTTGCATGGCAATCCCTACTCACTCACATTGATATCTATTAATGGGCATCTCCATAGCCCGTTGATACGCCTAGTAGATGTGAGACTATCTTCTCCTTTTTTGTCTTCTCCACAACCATCATTCTATTCCACATATAGTGCTATGTCCATGGCTCACGCTCATGTATTGCGTGAAAGTTGAAATTTTTTGAGAATACTAAAGTATGAAACAATTGCTTGGCTTGTCATCGGGGTTGTGCATGATTAAGTACTTTGTGTGATGAAGATAGAGCATAGCCAGACTATATGATTTTGTAGGGATAGCTTTCTTTAGCCATGTTATTTTCAGAAGACATGATTGCTTTTATTAGTATGCTTGAAGTATTACTATTTCTTTTGTCGATATGAACTTTTATTTTGAATCATTTGGATCTCAACATTCATGCCACAATAAAGAAAATTACATTGAGAATTATGCTAGGTAGCATTCCACATCAAAAATTCTGTCTTTATCATTTACCTACTTGAGGACGAGCAGGAATTAAGCTTGGGCATGCTTGATACGTCTCCAACGTATCTATAATTTTTTATTGTTCCATGCTATTATATTACCCCTTTTGGATGTTTATGGGCTTTATTTTACACATTTATATCATTTTTGGGACTAACCTACTAACCGGAGGCCCAGCCCGTATTGCTATTTTTTTTTGCCTATTTCAGTATTTCGAAGAAAAGGAATATCAAACAGAGTCCAAACGGAATGAAACCTTCGGGAGCGTGATTTCTAGAATGAATGTGATCCAGAGGATTTGGAGTGCAAGCCAAGAAGCAGCCGAGGCGGCCAAGACGGTGGAGGGCGCGCCCACCCCTACAGGGCATGCCCCCTGTCTCGTGGGCCCCTCGGGCGGCCATCGACGTACTTTTTCCTCCTATATATACCCATGTACCCCGAAAACATCTAGTGAGCCAACGCAAAAACAATTTCCACCGTCGTAACCTTTTGTATTCGTGATATCCCATCTTAGAGCCTTCGCCGGCGCTCCGTCGGAGGGGGAATCGACCATGGAGGGCTTCTACGTCAACACCATAGCCCCTCCGATGAGTTGTGAGTAGTTTACCACAGACCTTCGGGTCCATAGTTATTAGCTAGATGGCTTCTTCTCTTTTTTTGGATCTCAATACCATGTTCTCCCCCTCTCTTGTGGAGATCTATTCGATGTAACTCTTTTTGCGGTGTGTTTTTCGAGGTCCGATGAATTGTGGGTTTTGAATCTCCTCTGAATTCTTTTATGTATGGTTGAGTTATCTTTGCAAGTCTCTTCGAATTATCAGTTTGGTTTGGCCTACTAGATTGATCTTTCTTGCCATGGGAGAAGTGCTTAGCTTTGGGTTCAATCTTGCGGTGTCCTTACCCAGTGACAGCTGGGGTTGCAAGGCACGTATTGTATTGTTGCCATCGAGGATAAAAAGATGGGGTTTATAACATATTGCATGAGTTTATCCCTCTACATCATGTCATCTTTCTTAATGTGTTACTCTGTTCTTATGAACTTAATACTCTAGATGCATGCTGGATAGCGGTCGATGTGTGGAGTAATAGTAGTAGATGCAGGCAGGAGTCGGTCTACTTGTCACGGACGTGATGCCTATATACATGATCATGCCTAGATAATCTCATAATTATTCGCTATTCTATCAATTGCACGACAGTAATTTGTTCACCCACTGTAATACTTATGCTATCTTGAGAGAAGCCACTAGTGAAGCATATGGCCCCCGGGTCTATCTTTTATCATATAAGTTTTTCATTTACTTTTATTTGCATCTTTACTTTTCCTATCTATATTATAAAATACCAAAAATATATTTATCTTATCATACTATCTCTATCAGATCTCACTTTCGCAAGTGGCCGTGAAGGGATTGACAACCCCTTTATTGCGTTGGTTGCGAGTTCTTTGTTTGTTTGTGTAGGTGCGTGGGACTTTTGAGGAGCCTCCTACTGGATTGATACCTTGGTTCTCAAAAACTGAGGGAAATACTTACGCATCACCCTTTCCTCTTCAAGGAAAACCAACGCCAGCTCAAGACGTAGCAAGAAGGATTTCTGGCGCCGTTGCCGAGGAGGTCTTTGCTCAAGTCAAGACATACCAAGTACCCATCACAAACTCATCTCCCTCGCATTTACATTATTTGCCATTTGCCTCTCGTTTTCCTCTCTCCCACTTCACCCTTGCTGTTTTATTCGCCCTCTCTTTCCCAATCTCCTCTCTCTTTTGCTTGCCTTTTTCTGTTTGCTTGTGTGTTGGATTACTTGTTGCCATGGCGCAAGATAATACCAAATTGTGTGATTTCTCCAATACCAATAATAATGATTTCCTTAGTACTCCGATTGCTCCTCTTAATGATGTTGAGTCTTGTGAAATCAATACTGCTTTGCTGAATCTTGTTATGAAAGATCAATTCGTCGGCCATCCTAGTGAAGATACCGCTACCCATCTAAACAACTTTGTTGATTTGTGTGATATGCAAAAGAAGAAAGATACAGATAATCATATTTTTAAATTGAAGTTATTTCCGTTTTCACTTAGAGATCGTGCTAAAGTTTGGTTTTCGTCTTTGCCTAAAAATAGTATTGATTCTTGGAACAAGTGCAAAGATGCTTTTATCTCTAAGTATTTTCCTCCTGCTAAGATTATCACTCTTAGGAACGATATTATGAATTTTAAACAACTTTATCATGAGCATGTTGCCCAATCTTGGGAAAGAATGAAATTGATGATTCGCAATTGCCCTACTCATGGTTTGAATTTATGGATGAGCATACAAAATTTTTATGCCGGTTTCAACTTTGCTTCTAGAAATCTTTTAGATTCGGCCGCGGGAGGCACGTTTATGGAAATCACTTTAGGAGATTCTACAAAACTTCTTGATAATATTATGGCTAATTATTTTCAACGGCACACCGTAAGATCTACTAGTAAAGAAGTGCATGCTATAGAAGAAATCAATATTTTGAGTGGAAAGATGGATGAACTTATGAAGTTGTTTTCTACTAAAAATACTCCTATTGATCCCAATGATATGCCTTTGTGTACTTTGATTGAGAATAATAATGAATCTATGGATGTGAATTTTGTTGGTAGGAATAGTTTTGGAAACAATGCTTATAGAGAAAACTTTAATCCTAGATCATTCCCTAGTAATTCCTCCAATAATTATGGAAATTCCTACAATAACTCTTATGGTAATTTTAATAAGATGCCATCTGGTTTTGAGAATAGTGTGAAAGAATTTATGATCTCTCAAAAGAATTTTAATGCCTTGCTTGAAGAAAAATTGCTCAAAGTTGAAGATTTGGCTAGGAACGTTGATAGACTTTCGCTTGATGTTGATTCTCTTAAACTTAGATCTACTCCTCCTAAGCATGATATCAATGAGTATCTCAAAGCAATGAGAATTTCCATTGATGAGTGCAAGGAAAGAACCGCTAGATTGCATGCTAAGAAAGATTGCTTCGTAAAGGCGTGTTCTTCTAGTTTCAATGAAAATAATGATGAAGATCTTAAAGTTATTGATGTGTCTCCTATTAGATCTTTGTTTTGCAATGTGAATCTTAATAATAAAGGGACTGGAGATGAGTCAACTTTAGTTAGAAGGCGTCCCAATAATTCGGAGTTTTTAGATCTTGATGCTAAATTTGGTAAAAGTGGGATTGGCGAGATCATAACTTTAAATAGCATTGAACCCACTATCTCAGATTTCAAGGAATTTGATTATGATAATTGTTCTTTAGAAGGTTGTATTTCCTTGTTGCAATCCGTTGTTAATTCTCCTCATGCTTATAGTCAAAATAAAGCTTTTACCAAACATATTGTTGATGCCTTGATGCAATCTTATGATGAAAAACTTAATTTAGAAGTTTCTATACCTAGAAAACTTAATGATGAGTGGGAACCTACTATAAAGATTAAAATTATAGATCATGAGTGTTTTGCTTTGTGTGATTTGGGTTCTAGTGTTTCCATGATTCTGAAAACTTTATGTGATATTCTAGGTTTCCATGATCTTGATGATTGCTCTTTAAATTTGCACCTTGCGGATTCCACCATTAAAATCCCAATGGGAAGGATCAATGATGTTCTCCTTGTTGCAAATAGAAATTTGGTGCCCGTAGATTTTATCGTTCTTGATATAGATTGCAATCTTTCTTGCCCTATTATTCTTGGTAGACCTTTCCTTAGAACGATTGATGCGATTATTGATATGAAGTGTGACGCCCCCGATTCAATCGTACACTAATCATGCATGCAAACGTGTACGATGAAGATCAGGGACTCACGAGAAGATATCACAACACAACTCTAAAAATAAAATAAGTCATACAAGCATCATATTACAAGCCAGGGGCATCGAGGGCTCGAATACAAGTGCTCGAACATAAATGAGTCAGCGGAAGCAGCAATATCTGAGTACAGACATAAGTTAAACAAGTTGCCATAAGATGGCTAGCACAAAGTGGGATACAGATCGAAAGAGGCGCGGGCCTCCTGCCTGGGATCCTCCTAAACTACTCCTGGTCGTCGTCAGTGGCCTGCATGTAGTAGTAGGCACCTCAAGTGTAGTAGGAGTCGTTGTCGACGGTGGCATCTGGATCCTGGGCTCCACGTCTGGTTGCGGCATCCGAGAAGAAAAGGAAATAGGGGGAAAAGAGGGAGCAAAGCAACTGTGAGTACTCATCCAAAGTACTCACAAGCAAGGATCTACACTACATATGCATGGGTATATGTGTAAAGAGGCAATATCGGTGGACTGAACTGCAGAATGCCAGAACAAGACGGGGATAGCTAGTCCTATCAAAGACTACGCTTCTGGCAGCCTCCGTCTTGCAGCATGTAGAAGAGATTAGATCGAACTCCTCCAAGTAGCATCGCACAGCATAATCCTACCCGGCGATCCTCCCCTCGTCGCCCTGTGGGAAAGCGATCACCGGGTTATCTCTGGAACTTGTCTGGGTGTGTTTTATTAAGTATCCAGTTCTAGTTGTCATAAGGTCAAGGTACAACTCTGGGTCGTCCCTTTACCGAGGGACACGGCTATTTGAATAGATAAACTTCCTTGCAGGGGTGCACCACATAACCCAACATGCTCGATCCCCTTTGGCCGGACACACTTTCCTGGGTCATGCCCGGCCTTGGAAGATCAACACGTCGCAGCCCCACCTAGGCACAACAGAGAGGTCAGCACGCCGGTCTAAATCCTATGGCGCAGGGGTCTGGGCCCATCGCCCATTGCACACCTGCACATTGCGAGGGCGGCCGGAAGCAGACCTAGCCTCCCTAATACAAGAGCAGGCGTTCCAGTCCAATCCGGCGCGCGCCGCTCAGTCGCTGACGTCAAGAAGGCTTCGGATGATACCACGACGTCGAGTGCCCATAACTGTTCCCGCGTAGTTGGTTAGTGCGTATAGGCCAGTGGCCAGACTCAGATCAAATACCAAGATCTCGTTAAGCGTGTTATTGTGAAGTAACCACGGACGCCGACCAGGGCCAGGCCCACCTCTCTCCTAGGTGGTCTCCACCTGCCCTGTCGCTCTGCCACAAAGTAACAGTCGGGGGCCATCGGAAACCCAGGCCCACCTCTACCGGGATGGAGCCACCTGTCCTTCCAGCCCCCACATCGGAAGCACGTAAGGGTACTCAACGAGCTGACCTGGCTTTAGTCTCCATCTATATAGTATGTATATATGTATAGTATATACCCGTGAGCACCTCCCGAGTGATCCATAGTATAGCAAGGCAGACTGATAAGAATGTAGGGCCAATGATAAACTAGCATCCTATACTAGACATTTAGGATTGCGGGTAAGGTATCAATGACTGTAGCAACAATGACAGGCTGTGCAACAGAATAGGAGTAACCGAACAGTAACATGCTACACTGCTCTAATGCAAGCAGTAGAGAGAAGAATAGGTGATATCTGGTGATCAAAGGGGGGGCTTACCTGGTTGCTCTGGAAAGGAAGGGTCGTCAACTCCGTAGTCGAACTGGACATCAGCAGCGTCGGTCTTGTAGTTTGTTGGAGAGAAGAGGGGGAAGAAACAATAAATACAATGCAAACATAAGCATAACGATGCATGACATGACAACGAGCGTTGCTAGGTGTGCCCTAGTGCGATAGTAGGTGGTACCGGCGAAAGGGGGAAACATCCAGGAAAGTATCCCCGGTGTTTCGTGTTTTCGGACAGATGAACCAGAGGGGGAAAGTTGTGAGTTTGCTATGCTAGGGGTGTGTGGCGGGCGAACGAGCTGCGTATCCGGATTCGTCTCATCTTTCTGATCAACTTTCATGTAGAAAACTTTTTCATTCGAGCTATGGTTTATTTTCTATAATTTTTCAAATTTTTAAATGATTTTCTAGATTTTCTTATTTACTTTTAATTTCGAAAATCAGCAGTTAAAAACTGGGTGCACCCGGTGCAGTGCACCAGAGGTGCACCAGTGAGGCTGACCAGTGGGTCTAGTCAAATGCTGACCCAGCAGTTGACTGGTCCACGGTTGACCAGTCAAAGGTCCCGTGGGACCCGGTTGTCATACCCTGTAATATTTTAATAGTGTCTAGTTAGTTTCTAATTAGGCTTATTAGAGGGTGGCCCACCTATCTTAAAGCTATATCTAATCTACTAAAAATTTAACTTAATCAAATGGGGTCAATATGTCATATTGTAGCAACTAACCTAACTAGTACTCCTACTACCAATTAGTCCTAATCTAATTAGCACGGCCGGCCACTGGTGGCTGTGCACACCACAAACACAGCAAGGCCTCCATGGTCATTAGCATCAGCAAGTAGTGCACAGCAGCGGCAGCAGCTAACAATAGCAGCAGCGGCAGCAGCTAAGAAGCTAAACAACAGAGGGCAGCAGCTAAGCAGCGGCAGAAACAGAAGGCAGCGACAAGGGCGGCGCTAGGCGGCGGGCGGCAGCAGGAGCGGGGCTAGGCGATGGCCGGCGAGCAGCGGCACGTGGAGGCGAGGTCAGGCTGGGCGCGCGGGCAGCAGTACGCAGCAGGAGCAGCTCATCGCACCCACGTATGTACGCGTACACGCGAGCTCGGATGTGCTCGGGGGCAGCAAACGGTGACCGAATCGAGGCAGGGGAAGCAGGGATCCGGAGGAGTTGCTCACTGCGAGTCCATTAGCATGCTCGGGGAGGGTCAGGGTGGACCGGAGAGGCGGTGGTGATGGCGAGACGGCAACGGCCGGACGAAGAAGACGAAGACTGCGTCGGCTTCGCAGCTCCCTGCCTCGTTCCAATGCCCTGAACGGACGCGGTAGCATGCGGACAACCTCCAGGATGTGCTCCCGTACGCCGGGGAGGCCGGTGGACGCGTCAACGACGGCGAGGCAGCAGTGACCGCGTGAGCTTGCGAGCTCAAAATCGAGCCAGAGGAGGGGAGGAAGATGGGGATCGAGGGGGGAATGAATGAGGGCGAGCTAGGGTTTCTGGGGAACGCCTTAGTAGGCCGAGGGAGGGTGCGGATGGCTGGCACGTGGCCCTGGCGCCATGGATGGTCGGCACGCACGACTCTGCCTCTCCCCTGCGAGAGGTAGGGGAAAAGGCCGGCCAGCTGGGCCAGGCCTGCTACAGTGTTTGTACTGGGCTTAGTGAACAGGGGGGATTTCTCCCTTTCTTTTATTTTTCTTTATCTTTTTCTATTTTCCAATTTAGCTATTGTTTTTCTAAATAGTTTAGTGATCAAATGACTTTTGTTAATTATGAAACTTCACACAAAAATGACATGCAATATTCTAGAGTTGCACAAAAAGTAATGAGGGCATTCGCAATTTATTTGATTTTCGATTTGAATTTAAATGTGTTGAACAGGTGTTGCTGGGTCTGTTTTAAATACTTTAGGGGCACTTTAACAACTCAAATAATGTTAGTTTCTACATGTAAATTATATAGTGATTATTTTCAACCCAACAAACATTTTTTTGTTCTACTGTTTAAAGAAATACTATTTTGACTTGTAATTTAAATTTGAATTTGAATTTGATTTTTATTAAGTGGCAATGTGCATAGTAATCATGATGACATGGCCACCATTAGGGGGGATTACTGTAGCATGATTTTCGGGGTGTTACAAATCTCCTCCACTGCAAGAAATCTCGTCCCAAGATTTAAGCGGTGGAGTAAGGGGGGAAGGGGAAGGTGCTGGTAGGGAAAAACCTAACGAGTCTTCTCGGTCTTGGCTGCCCTTTCGAAGTGGTTGATCCTCTTTTCTTTGATGTCTTCATTTCTTTGCTTCAAGTCACCATGATCAAGTCGTCATCCTTCCTTCGGGATCTCCATCGTCCTACGAACGCGACCAAGGGAAAAAAACCTCCAGAAGAACGCATCTCCACAAAGTTGGGCATCTACGGTGAACTCAATGGGAAATACACAATGTACCCCACGAGTTGTATTTCAGTGAATTCGTTGAGTGCAATATATGATGGTACCAAAGTTTCAAATGGGTAGGCAATCATTCGATGACTAGACAGAAGCTGGAATGGAGGGTTGAACAACGAGAATAACATGGTGTTTGATTCTAGGATGAATAATGATATAGCATTCAGCTTGCGAATCACATACGAAGCCAGGTGCAAAGGATACATTAGAATCCTAGTTATAAAGAAGAGTCAGGTTTCGATCTAGTGGACCTGTGGGTTATGGGCCCACCATGTGGGTTGAAAGTAGGAAGGGTGGTGACATCTTACACAGCCGCGACAGGGAGGCACGTCAGTGAATAGCTTGTCAGCTATGCCGACAACACTGTCAGTACCAAGGACGGGGAACAAAGAGAACCATTTTCCTGCTCATTGAACGAGACGAACCAATTGGCAAAGTGCTCACCCATCGGTGGTTACCGGAATATCATCAACAATAGTAACAGGGTCTTACAGACAGAGTGGTACAACAAGGTTCTTACCTAAGTAGGGAATTATCTCTGCTCAGTTAAGTCAGATTTATGAAAGGTTAAACAAAAGAATGGAAAGGAAAACGTGATTATCAGATTAAACAGAACAATGGAAAGGAAAATTGTGATTACACACAATTATTAGGAGTATATCCTTCCCATGTACCAGCAGAACATGGCATACATGGTAGGAGAGCAAGTACCCAACCATTCAGATAAGATGCAAGGATTAATCAAGATGTTACCCATACAATGGTGTTTGGATAACTGACCAAGAAACATTTAGCATAGTGCCTCCAATGTTCTTGTTGATGAGCGGGATATCATAGTCATGCTTCGAGGTAGCAATGATATGGTGTATCAATCAAGGGCCAGACTTTGGATACACAAATGATCCATCAAGAGCAACTTATAAAATAAGTCTCACAATTTCCTCCAGGAAGAATGGTTATCCTTGCAAAAGAAATTATAATGATAGGTCCTCCAGCCAGGGGGGTGCTAGGCATGACATCTTGTTACCGTGTCATCAAACGACCAACATCATAACTCTTGGAAAGTTGTCCCAACCATCATATCTAACCGAGATTCAGATCCGATTGGTCTCATGATACCTCAGACTCAGGGTGTCCGAGAAGAAAAGGTGCAACACAAATCGACGAAATGACATTGCAAAATTCTCGGGAAATGAACTATGGGAGCGGGTTCCTGAAACAATAGTTCATCATTAAACCAAGGAGGGGGTGAGGAGGTGGCTGATGGGCTCAGCGACAATTCATCGAGAATTCCAAACGGATGGATTTCCACAATAATGTGAACAAGAAGATGACACTTGTCAATTTAAATGATATAATGTGGTATGCTCGAGTAAAACATACACCATCAATCATTAGCTGAAAGGTGTGCCCTAAATATGACCTTAGGCAGCAAGATCAATGTTAGAGTGATAATTCAATAACCAACAGTCTAAGAACGAACTGTCGATCGTTAGCTTCAACGCAATAGGGTTGCTAGAGGTCCAGAACTCAAGCAGCATCATTAACATATTGGTATCCTGGTTAAAAACAACACAGGGACCAAGGAAGAATGGTGATGGTGAGAAGTATCATCATACCGAGAATTTCTAAGAGGTGGAGCAATCCCCACAACATTCTCGACAAAAAAGACTATAATATTTCAAGGCGGAACACAACACTAGCTGGAGAGCAAGTTGTATTCATAATGTGGACAAGTTCGCAATGAAAGGAAGTCAAGGGTGTTGTCGATGATAATAAAAATCATCAAGGGCAAGGAGGGTATTTCTCATCATGAACACAGTTGGCATCTCGGAAAAAGTCAAAGTTTTGAAGGTGATACGACACATTTGCCGGAGGTTTCAAGAGGATGCAATCAAACAACAACGGCAGCAAGCAAGGGAATGACGAAGTGGCAAGTTATAGGATCAATATATAAGATGCAAGCTTGGAAGCAAAGTTGCCTTTCAAGACAAGCAACATGATGTTGAAAACTTGACGCAAGTCGTGCTCACACACTGAAGAATTCGTGCACCAGAGAAGGATGAGGTAGCACAGTCAAAGGTAGCAAGACCAGGATGCAGCCGATAGTCTAGGAATGACATGATTGAGTTCAGAATTTCCTAGTAAAAATACTAGGGGTATTTGATTTGTAGCGCAGAATAATTTCACTAGACGGTGTCCTCAGTTGACAACAACCCAGAACCCATAGAGTGATTACGACAAGGAAAGACATTACTTCAACAAAGTTAGTAAGATGTGGTGCAATGGCAAGACATCTCCGAGATACAAGGGGGTAATACTCGAAGGTAGAACATGATAGAAGTAGAACCGGGTCATTGACCTATGACAGTAGATACTTCAACCTTGCCAAAAAATAGACGAGGTACTGAAATGAATTCCCATCAGATATATCAGATCAGGACAACATGGTCGGAACCATAACTGTAAGGAATCAATTTCAAGAATACCGAAAGAGTCATACTGTTGGATAATCATTTTGCAAGAAGCTTCCGAGACGGTCTACATCATTTTCATGGGCATGAACACAATGTTCAAGGTCGAATCCCACTCCTTTAATGCATATCATTTCATTCACCTCTCGCTTTGATATAACTGTAGTGTTGGAATTTTACCTGGCAAAATACCAGAAGAGTATGACTCGTGAAAACTTTCGAGTTCACACATATTAAGGAAGGCATAGGTTCAACCCATCAGGGTATCGTGGAAACATATACCACAAGCTTCAATAGTAAATATCACCAGCTCGAAAGCAGAGCTTGGTTGGCCAAATCAAGGAATAGGATTTACCAATGTCATTATGTATCAGGGAAAGAACTTCCAAAGTGATTAAATATGAAGGACGTTGTCGGGTAAAATACAACAAATGATCCGATGGTCCTTAAGGGATCTGATGTAAGCATCAGTACTCAACCAGAGGAAGAAACAATGCAAAGGCATTGGATTGTAGAAATAGCCAACTAATTCAAACTCAAATGCAAAAGAATTGTGATTTCCAAATCAAGGGATCAGAATCAAACACCTCTGATTAAGGGTGGATAAGTTGAGTAGGCTTAGGGATACAATCGATGATAATTTGGTTGGTCGAGATCCAGCTCATGTTTAAAATGATGTCTGAGCCGGAAGGATGAATTCTAGGTTGGATTGATGATTGCGAGCATTCGCAAACATATTGGATCAAAGATTCAAAATGACGGTGACAAAGGATGCTCGTGAATATTGCTAGGCATATGGAAAGTATCCATAATGCAAGCAGACAAGTATTTGCAGAACAATTGTTGGCAATGGATTATCAGAAGACCGGATAGTATTTCAAAGTATCTTGTGGACCACATGATCAACTAGGAATGAACAAATCCTCGATGAGTGTGAGGAAAAATTCGTAGATGTATTAAAGCGGAAATGGAGTTGCAAGGCATCATGCATAATGGATTCTATGTCACGACCGGTTTTCCAATAAAAATATTTATTGAGAAACCAATCTTTTGAGTCCAGTATGAGAGAAATCCTCCTCACTGGTAGACAAATTCTTGATACAATAAGCCAGTAGCATAAAATATATTACAGGGTCGAACTACGGTTGCTCAACCAAATTATTACAAGCACGCCAATAATTATACATAATGGCGGACATGACACAGTGGTGTGGAGGCATACTACTGACTCGAGGATAGGGCGGTGGTGGAGAAACACAGCGGGGAGAGAGATACAAGACTCTAAGTCTGTCATCTCATCGAGCGTCGAGGTGAGGCTCGATGAATTTATTTGGTAGCGGAAGCGGATATAAAACAGTGACCAAATCCAGGGTCGCACGAGACTGACTGGGACTCCTCTAGGTGTCGGACTCGCTATCAAATTCTTCATCCATGAGATCGCCTTCGTCAGCATCTGGCCAAGTCAACAAGCCAGTGAGTACTTTGAAAGTACTCGCAAGATAGTTCAGACGTAAGATATAACAAATGCATGCATGAATGCGTCATGATTAATTCACCAATGTACATTCAAAAATTAGCATAACAAGGTAAGTAAAAGGGAAACGGCGGTAGTCCGCCGGAAATCCCAACAAAACATAAATGAATACCGATCGGGTGTCTGAAGCGACGCCTCGAAAGGTGAATGACTAAATAAAAGGAAATGATGCCACAGTCGGGCGTCTTAGCGACACCACATAAAGGTCTTTAAAAGAAATGCCACAGTCGGACGTCGGGGCGACATCACAGAAAGGGCTTTAAAAGAAATACCACAGTCGGGCGTCTTAGCGACACCACATAAAGGGCTTTTAAAAGAAATGCCGCAGTCGGACGTCGGGGCGACATCACAGAAAGGGCTTTAAAAGAAATGCCACAGTCGGACGTCGGGGCGACATCACAGAAAGGGCTTCAAAAGAAGTGCCACAGTCGGACGTCGGGGCGACATCACAGAAAGGGCTTTAAAAGAAATGCCACAGTCGGACGTCTTAGCGACACCACATAAAGGGCTTTAAAAGAAATGCCACAGTCGGACATCGGGGCGACATCACAGAAAGGGCTTTAAAAGTAATGCCACAGTCGGACGTCGGGGCGACATCACAGAAAGGGCTTTATTCACAAGTAAATAATACTCATAATAAATATTCAATTCATGAGAATAAATGGGTTAGTCCATCCACAGGAATAATCATTTAACCGGACTTAGCACTCATGCGATTCACCGGAGTCTCTGTCATCAAACTGATACTGTTAGGACAAGATAATACGAATTTGGACATGGAATAGATGATTTGGAGGAATATATGACTCTGCAGAGTTTGTACAAAATTTTTCCCACAGCCAACGGATTTCCGTAGTCACGAAGGACTAGTTCAGTTTACGGTATTTCGGAGGAAAACACAGCTAACTAGTACACACCCATCCTACCTCTCGATGCTAGGAATCACCCTAGACATCGTCCAAGAAAAACTTTTGAGACGGGGAGATCACAATCTCGAATAGCATGGGATCAAATTTATATACGCGTGCTCTAAGGGGTGCCCCCCTCTCGGTCCCAACCGGAAACACCCATGCCCCCTGACCGGATGACTGGCTTTAATCCAGGGCCATGGAACCATCATCACGGCCTCTCCTTTTGGTGTGTACTAGGAAAGCGGTTTGCAACTTACTAAACCATATTCCTTGCGGAAAACATGTGGTAGTACAGGGAAGAAAATGAGAGGAACTGGACCGATACGGTTTGACACTGAAGTCACATAGTCTGGCATAAGACTGGCATGCTACGACACTGCCATCTTACCCATCCTCATGCCAACACATGGCCATTCATACTCACATCCATCCACTTATGGATCATCGAACTCACTTACCTCAGCATTGCATACTCACATGCCATGAAACTAACTAAATGCAAAACATGCCAAGACACTCATCATATCAAAAGTTCAAACATGCTTGCCTGGTTCAGAGTAGTCGGAGCCTAGCTCGGTGAAGTTTGCGGCTCCGTCACCTCCTTCGGTATCTATGATATAAAGAAAATATATGCGCTATCGTAAATACCAAGGGGTGCACAAAAAGTATTCCAAATATTTTTCAAATAAATCTGATAAAAAACTAGACAAAATTTTAAAGAGAACAGAAAAAGAATCAATCAAAAATACCTTTCTGTTTAAAAGTTATAAAGGTTTTTGTCCAGGTACTCATCTGTAAAGAAACAGAAAGTTCCCAGGGGCTAGCTTATAAAAACAGAAAACGTTCCAGTCTTGAATACGCCAGCCCAGAGGGGAAAGCGTATTTTGCCCGAAGGCGCTTCCAGAAAACGATTCACTTAGAAGTGACAGAGAGGCTGACGGTGGGGTCCCACTCATCAGGTTTAAACTTTCAAATGGGGGGGGACGAAGCTCGTCGGCGCCCGAGAGCCGCGGTGGTCGCCGGCGGCGATCCACGGCGAGGTAAGGGGATCGGAGGTTACCAACGTGCTCACCGTGTCCTTCCGTAACGGTGGGTGGTGGTGTTGGTCACCGGGGAGCACCACGTCGACGGCGGTCTCAACTCCGGCGGACAGTGGTTCGGGCGTGGATGGAGCTCGTCGGAGAGAGCTGCGAAGGACAAATTGATGCTGGCGTTAGCTTACTGGGTGCTAGAGGGAGCAACTGACGGGGTTTGGGCGCCGGAGACGGCCTCACCGGAGCGAATCGTGGTGGAGGCCGAGGCGGATCGGGGCGGCCGGAGTTGGGGGAGGAGACCTCCTTGAGGTCCTCCGGGTGGCTTGGCAGAGCTTTGGTGAGGTGTAGAGGTGGTGCGTGCTCGAGGGTGAGCTCGGGGGCCCTTTTTATAGGCGGCCCGAGGCGGTGGCCGTGAACGGGGGTCTCCGGTGAAGGTTACGGCGGCGCAGGGCTTGGTCGGGGGTAATTAGGACGTTGGGCGTCATCGTGGAGGTCCATGGTTCCGTTTAGGTGCTAATTGAGCTGGGATTTGGTGCTATGGGCGAATTCGACATAACGGGGCGGCGCGGGCCCGTCGGCGGCAGTGAGCACATCTCGTGCTTGCCGGGCCACGGTGACGGTGCCACGGGCGTGCGCTGGCATGCATGAGGCCACGCGGAGAGCAGAGGGGCGTTGGGCGGCGCCAAACGGCGTTGAGCCGCCGTTTCGTCCCCTATCGGCTGCTACGGGGGTTCGGCCGCCGCAAGACACGCCGGCGCGGGCGACCAAGGGCGCCACCGACGCCGGGAAGACGCCAAGCGCGCGTGCGGGGGTGCTGGCCAGGGAGAAGAAGCCGCGTGCAACGCGCCAAGCGCACTGTCTACGCGTGAGTGAAGCTGACGGACGAAAAACGACACTGAAGTATGAATTTTCTGAATTTGCAAAGGAACAGTGCAGCTCAGGTGTTCGACAGAATGTTTTTGGCCTCTGGGGATTTTTCCTTGAGCTGATTTTTGGTGGAGTGGCTTCTCATTGCTCCAGTAGGCTGCCTGAATTTTGGTGGAATTTTTGGAGAAGTGTAGGTATGAATTTCACCAAATTTGGCAAATCTGGTCCAAACTTGTAGAGACTGAATTTTGAAAATTTTGAAAAGAGAAGGAGTGGATCAAGATGGTTCTGGGTTGTGGGTACAAAGGACTTTCCAGGAGAGTTGGTTTGAGGTCAAAACTCAAATGCAAAAGGGTACTTGCTTTGAAAAATTCTCAGGCTCCAAATAATTTTCAGAAATGATTTGAGTGAAAAGAAAATTAGGATAAAATCCAAAACTTGCTTGGATTAGTTGGGACAGAGAACTTAGGTTGATTACAAGGAGGAGGGGAGGTTTTGGAGGGGTTTTACCATATGGGCAAAAATACAAAGCCATGGGTGGTTTTCAAGATATGAAAATCCCAAGTTTTTCATAGAGTTTCTTTTTAAAAGAAAAGGATTAAACTCCCAAAATAAATTTGAGAGGGAACCAACAGAGAAGAAGTTTCAAAAGATCAGACACCAAAGTTTGAAGAAAAATAAAATCCTTGCCAAAGCAAAGGAAGTTTTTAAGAGGAAGGATTTCTGGAAAAGAAATTTTAAATGCCCTCTTTTCAAAAACCACAAAGTTTTTGCTGAAAACCAAATAAAAATTTTGGAGTGTCACATTCTAGGGATATTGGAATGTTTCAGGGAATCTTGTAATAACAAGAGCAATTGGGGATGGAGATGTGAACAACGATTGCAGGTAGTTATCCATAACGATTTATTGGTGGTAGGGATTGCAACGACGAAGGGCACAAGTGTCTCGGGAAAACATCGGAGAGTATCTTCGGAATCTTCTGATGCATTAGGCGATCATCTCTAATAAGGACTCTTCGGATGGAAGTGATCACGAGATCCTAATGTTAGAGTTAGCAAAATTCATTTATCCCGAATAGAAGAGAGACCAGAGTCCCAGAGTATAGACGAAGAGTAAAAGATCCTAATACCACCCAAATGGCGACGTGAGCCCATAAGACACACAACCATGTTAGTAAAAGTTTTGAAATGTCTAGACTCGACTTCGGCCAAGCAGTGTGGAAAGGGGATTCCTACAGGCAGTCGGCTCTGATAGCAACTTGTGACGCCCCCGATTCAATCGTACACTAATCATGCACGCAAACGTGTACGATCAAGATCAGGGACTCACGGGAAGATATCACAACACAACTCTAAAAATAAAATAAGTCATACATGTTGGGTTTCGTAGTAATTTCAAAAATTTTCCTACGCGCACACAGGATCATGTGATGCATAGCAACGAGAGGAGAGTGTTGTCTACGTACCCAACGCAGACCGACTGCGGAAGCAATGACACGACGTAGAGGAAGTAGTCGTACGTCTTCACGATCCAACCGATCAAGCACCGAAACTACGGCACCTCCGAGTTCGAGCACACGTTCAGCTCGATGACGATCCCCGGACTCCGATCCAGCAAAGTGTCGGGGAAGAGTTTCGTCAGCACGACGGCGTGGTGACGATCTTGATGAACTACAGCAGCAGGGCTTCGCCTAAACTCCGCTACAGTATTATCGAGGAATATGGTGGCAGGGGGCACCACACACGGCTAAGGAATCGATCATGTGGATCAACTTGTGTCAACTTGTGTGTTTAGAGGTGCCCCTGCCTCCGTATATAAAGGAGGAGAGGAGGGGAGGCTGGCCGGCCAAAGAGGGAGGCGCAGGAGAGTCCTACTCCCTCTGGGAGTAGGATTCCTCCCCCCAATCCTAGTCCAACTAGGATTCCTCGGAGGGGAAGGGAGAGAGGGGGGCCGGCCACCTTCTCCTAGTCCTAATAGGACTAGGGGAGGGGAAAGAGGCGCAGCCACCTTGGGCTGCCCCTTTCTCCTTTCCACTAAGGCCCATGATGGCCCATATGGCTCCCGGGGGGTTCCGGTAACCTCCCGGTAACCCGGTAAAATCCCGATTTCACCCGGAACACTTCCGATGTCCAAACATAGGCTTCCAATATATCAATCTTTACGTCTCGACCATTTCGAGACTCCTCGTCATGTCCGTGATCACATCCGGGACTCCGAACAACCTTCGGTACATCAAAATGCATAAACTCATAATATAACTGTCATCGTAACCTTAAGCGTGCGGACCCTACGGGTTCGAGAACAATGTAGACATGACCGAGACATGTCTCTGGTCAATAACCAATAGCGGGACCTGGATGCCCATATTGGCTCCTACATATTCTACGAAGATCTTTATCGGTCAGACCGCATAACAACATACGTTGTTCCCTTTGTCATCGGTATGTTACTTGCCCGAGATTCGATCGTCGGTATCCAATACCTAGTTCAATCTCGTTAACGGCAAGTCTCTTTACTCGTTCCGTAATACATCATCTCACAACTAACATATTAGTTGTAATGCTTGCAAGGCTTATGTGATGTGTATTACCGAGAGGGCCCAGAGATACCTCTCCGACAATCGGAGTGACAAATCCTAATCTCGAAATACGCCAACCCAACATCGACCATTGGAGACACCTGTAGTACTCCTTTATAATCACCCATTTACGTTGTGACGTTTGGTAGTACCCAAAGTGTTCCTCCGGTAAACGGGAGTTGCATAATCTCATAGTCGTAGGAACATGTATAAGTCATGAAGAAAGCAATAGCAACATACTAAACGATCAGGTGCTAAGCTAATGGAATGGGTCATGTCAATCAGATCATTCTACTAATGATGTGACCTCGTTAATCAAATAACAACTCATTGTTCATGGTTAGGAAACATAACCATCTTTGATTAACGAGCTAGTCAAGTAGAGGCATACTAGTGACACTCTGTTTGTCTATGTATTCACACATGTATTATGTTTCCGGAAAATACAATTCTAGCATGAATAATAAACATTTATCATGATTATAAGGAAATAAATAATAACTTTATTATTGCCTCTAGGGCATATTTCCTTCAGTCTCCCACTTGCACTAGAGTCAATAATCTAGATTACACTGTAATGAATCTAACACCCATGGAGCTTTGGTGCTGATCATGTTTTGCTCGTGGAAGAGGCTTAGTCAACGGGTCTGCAATATTCAGATCCGTATGTATCTTGCAAATCTCTATGTCTCCCACCTGGACTAGATCCCGGATGGAGTTGAAGCGTCTCTTGATGTGTTTGGTCCTTTTGTGAAATCTGGATTCCTTTGCCAAGGCAATTGCACCAGTATTGTCACAAAAGATTTTCATTGGACCCGATGCACTAGGTATGACACCTAGATCGGATATGAACTCCTTCATCCAGACTCCTTCATTTGCTGCTTCCGAAGCAGCTATGTATTCCGCTTCACATGTAGATCCCGCTACGACGCTTTGTTTAGAACTGCACCAACTGACAGCTCCACCGTTTAATGTAAACACGTATCCGGTTTGCGATTTAGAATCGTCCGGATCAGTGTCAAAGCTTGCATCAACGTAACCTTTTACGATGAGCTCTTTGTCACTTCCATATACGAGAAACATATCCTTAGTCCTTTTCAGGTATTTCAGGATGTTCTTGACCGCTGTCCAGTGATCCATTCCTGGATTACTTTGGTACCTCCCTGCTAAACTTATAGCAAGGCACACATCAGGTCTGGTACACAGCATTGCATACATGATAGAGCCTATGGCTGATGCATAGGGAACATCTTTCATATTCTCTCTATCTTCTGCAGTGGTCGGGCATTGAGTCTTACTCAATTTCACACCTTGTAACACAGGCAAGAACCCTTTCTTTGCTTGATCCATTTTGAATTTCTTCAAAATTTTGTCAAGGTATGTGCTTTGTGAAAGTCCAATTAAGCGTCTTGATCTGTCTCTATAGATCTTAATGCCTAATATGTAAGCAGCTTCACCGAGGTCTTTCATTGAAAAACTTTTATTCAAGTATCCCTTTATGCTATCCAGAAATTCTATATCATTTCCAATCAGTAATATGTCATCCACATATAATATCAGAAATGCTACAGAGCTCCCACTCACTTTCTTGTAAATACAGGCTTCTCCAAAAGTCTGTATAAAACCAAATGCTTTGATCACACTATCAAAACGTTTATTCCAACTCCGAGAGGCTTGCACCAGTCCATAAATGGATCGCTGGAGCTTGCACACTTTGTTAGCTCCCTTTGGATCGACAAAACCTTCTGGTTGCATCATATACAACTCTTCTTCCAGGAATCCATTCAGGAATGCAGTTTTGACATCCATTTGCCAAATTTCATAATCATAAAATGCGGCAATTGCTAACATGATTCGGACGGACTTAAGCATCGCTACGGGTGAGAAGGTCTCATCGTAGTCAATTCCTTGAACTTGCCGAAAACCTTTTGCGACAAGTCGAGCTTTGTAGACAGTAACATTACCATCAGCGTCAGTCTTCTTCTTAAAGATCCATTTATTCTCAATCGCTTGCCGATCATCGGGCAAGTCAACCAAAGTCCATACTTTGTTCTCATACATGGATCCCATCTCAGATTTCATGGCTTCTAGCCACTTTGCGGAATCTGGGCTCACCATCGCTTCTTCATAGTTCGTAGGTTCATCATGATCTAGTAGCATGACCTCCAGAACAGGATTACCGTACCACTCTGGTGCGGATCTTACTCTGGTTGATCTACGAAGTTCAGTAGTATCTTGATCTGAAGTTTCATGATCATTATCATTGGCTTCCTCACTAACTGGTGTAGGTGTCACTGAAACAGTTTTCTGTGATGAACTACTTTCCAGTAAGGGAGCAGGTACAGTTACCTCGTCAAGTTCTACTTTCCTCCCACTCACTTCTTTCGAGAGAAACTCCTTCTCTAGAAATGATCCATTCTTAGCAACAAATGTTTTGCCTTCGGATCTGTGATAGAAGGTGTACCCAACAGTTTCCTTTGGGTATCCTATGAATACACATTTCTCCGATTTGGGTTCGAGCTTATCAGGTTGAAGCTTTTTCACATAAGCATCGCAGCCCCAAACTTTAAGAAACGACAACTTTGGTTTCTTGCCAAACCATAGTTCATAAGGCGTCGTCTCAACGGATTTTGATGGTGCCCTATTTAACGTGAATGCGGCCGTCTCTAAAGCATATCCCCAAAATGATAGCGGTAAATCTGTAAGAGACATCATAGATCGCACCATATCTAGTAAAGTACGATTACGACGTTCGGACACACCATTACGCTGTGGTGTTCCGGGGGGCGTGAGTTGCGAAACTATTCCACAGTTTTTCAAATGTACACCAAACTCGTAACTCAAATATTCTCCTCCACGATCAGATCGTAGAAACTTTATTTTCTTGTTACGATGATTTTCAACTTCACTCTGAAATTCTTTGAACTTTTCAAATGTTTCAGACTTATGCTTCATTAAGTAGATATATCCATATCTGCTCAAATCATCTGTGAAGGTGAGAAAATAACGATATCCGCCACGAGCCTCAATATTCATCGGACCACATACATCGGTATGTATGATTTCCAACAAATCTGTTGCTCTCTCCATAGTACCGGAGAACGGTGTTTTAGTCATCTTGCCCATGAGGCACGGTTCGCAAGTACCAAGTGATTCATAATCAAGTGGTTCCAAAAGTCCATTAGTATGGAGTTTCTTCATGCGTTTTACACCGATATGACCTAAACGACAGTGCCACAAATAAGTTGCACTTTCATTATCAACTCTGTATCTTTTGGTTTCAACATTATGAATATGTGTATTACTACTATCGAGATTTAGTAAGAATAGACCACTCTTCAAGGGTGCATGACCATAAAAGATATTACTCATATAAATAGAACAACCATTATTCTCTGATTTAAATGAATAACCGTCTCGCATTAAACAAGATCCAGATATAATGTTCATGCTCAACGCTGGCACCAAATAACAATTATTTAGGTCTAATATTAATCCCGAAGGTAGATGTAGAGGTAGCGTGCCGACCGCGATCACATCGACTTTGGAACCGTTTCCCACGCGCATCGTCACCTCGTCCTTTGCCAGTGCCCGCTTATTCTGTAGTCCCTGTTTCGAGTTGCAAATATTAGCAACAGAACCAGTATCAAATACCCAGGTGCTACTGCGAGCATTGGTAAGGTACACATCAATAACATGTATATCACATATACCTTTGTTCACCTTGCCATCCTTCTTATCCGCCAAATACTTGGGGCAGTTCCGCTTCCAGTGACCAGTCTGCTTGCAGTAGAAGCACTCAGTTTCAGGCTTAGGTCTAGACTTGGGTTTCTTCTCTTGAGCAGCAACTTGCTTGCCGTTCTTTTTGAAGTTCCCCTTTTTCTTCCCTTTGCCCTTTTTCTTGAAACTAGTGGTCTTGTTAACCATCAACACTTGATGCTCCTTCTTGATTTCTACCTCCGCAGCTTTTAGCATTGCGAAGAGCTCGGGAATAGTCTTGTTCATCCCTTGCATATTATAGTTCATCACGAAGCTCTTGTAGCTTGGTGGCAGTGATTGGAGAATTCTGTCAATGACGCAATCATCTGGAAGATTAACTCCCAATTGAATCAAGTGATTATTATACCCAGACATTTTGAGTATATGCTCACTGACAGAACTGTTCTCTTCCATCTTGCAGCTATAGAACTTATTGGAGACTTCATATCTCTCAATCCGGGCATTTGCTTGAAATATTAACTTCAACTCCTGGAACATCTCATATGCTCCATGACGTTCAAAACGTCGTTGAAGTCCCGATTCTAAGCCGTAAAGCATGGCACACTGAACTATCGAGTAGTCATCAGCTTTGCTCTGCCAGACGTTCATAACATCTGGCGTTGCTCCAGCAGCAGGCCTGGCACCCAGCGGTGCTTCCAGGACGTAATTCTTCTGTGCAGCAATGAGGATAATCCTCAAGTTACGGACCCAGTCCGTGTAATTGCTACCATCATCTTTCAACTTTGCTTTCTCAAGGAACGCATTAAAATTTAACGGAACAACAGCACGAGCCATCTATCTACAATCAACATAAACAAGCAAGATACTATCAGGGACTAAGTTCATGATAAATTTTAAGTTCAATTAATCATATTATTAAAGAACTCCCACTTAGATAGACATCCCTCTAATCCTCTAAGTGATCACGTGATCCAAATCAACTAAACCATGTCCGATCATCACGTGAGATGGAGTAGTTTCATCGGTGAACATCATTATGTTGATCATATCTACTATATGATTCACGCTCGACCTTTCGGTCTCCGTGTTCCGAGGCCATATCTGCATATGCTAGGCTCGTCAAGTTTAACCTGAGTATTCTGCGTGCGCAACTGTTTTGCACCCGTTGTATTTGAACGTAGAGCCTATCACACCCGATCATCACGTGGTGTCTCAGCACGAAGAACTTTTGCAACGGTGCATACTCAGGGAGAACACTTCTTGATAATTTAGTGAGAGATCATCTTATAATGCTACCGTCAATCAAAGCAAGATAAGATGCATAAAAAGATAAACATCACATGCAATCAATATAAGTGATATGATATGGCCATCATTATCTTGTGCTTGTGATCTCCATCTCCGAAGCACCGTCATGATCACCATCGTCACCGGCGCGACACCTTGATCTCCATCGTAGCATCGTTGTCGTCTCGCCAATCTTATGCTTCCACGACTATCACTACCGTTTAGTAATAAAGTAAAGCATTACATCGCGATTGCATTGCATACAATAAAGCGACAACCATATGGCTCCTGCCAGTTGCCGATAACTTGGTTACAAAACATGATCATCTCATACAATAAAATTCAGCATCATGCCTTGACCATATCACATCACAACATGCCCTGCAAAAACAAGTTAGACGTCCTCTACTTTGTTGTTGCATGTTTTACGTGGCTGCTACGGGCTTAAGTAAGAACCAATCTCACCTACGCATCAAAACCACAACGATAGTTTGTCAAATAGACTCCGTTTTAACCTTCGCAAGGACCGGGCGTAGCCATACTTGGTTCAACTAAAGTTGGAGAGGCAGTCGCCCGCAAGCCATCTCTGTGCAAAGCACGTCGAGGGAACCGGTCTCGCGTAAGCGTACGCGTAAGGTTGGTCCGGGTCGTCTCGTCCAACAATACCGCTGAACCAAAATATGACATGCTGGTAGGCAGTATGACTTGTATCGTCCACAACTCACTTGTGTTCTACTCGTGCATATAACATCAACATCATTAACCTAGGCTCTGATACCACTGTTGGGTTTCGTAGTAATTTCAAAAAATTTCCTACGCGCACACAGGATCATGTGATGCATAGCAACGAGAGGAGAGTGTTGTCTACGTACCCAACGCAGACCGACTGCGGAAGCAATGACACGACGTAGAGGAAGTAGTCGTACGTCTTCACGATCCAACCGATCAAGCACCGAAACTACGGCACCTCCGAGTTCGAGCACACGTTCAGCTCGATGACGATCCCCGGACTCCGATCCAGCAAAGTGTCGGGGAAGAGTTTCGTCAGCACGACGGCGTGGTGACGATCTTGATGAACTACAGCAGCAGGGCTTCGCCTAAACTCCGCTACAGTATTATCGAGGAATATGGTGGCAGGGGGCACCGCACACGGCTAAGGAATCGATCACGTGGATCAACTTGTGTCAACTTGTGTGTTTAGAGGTGCCCCTGCCTCCGTATATAAAGGAGGAGAGGAGGGGAGGCTGGCCGGCCAAAGAGGGAGGCGCAGGAGAGTCCTACTCCCTCTGGGAGTAGGATTCCTCCCCCCAATCCTAGTCCAACTAGGATTCCTCGGAGGGGAAGGGAGAGAGGGGGGCCGGCCACCTTCTCCTAGTCCTAATAGGACTAGGGGAGGGGAAAGAGGCGCAGCCACCTTGGGCTGCCCCTTTCTCCTTTCCACTAAGGCCCATGATGGCCCATATGGCTCCCGGGGGGTTCCGGTAACCTCCCGGTAACCCGGTAAAATCCCGATTTCACCCGGAACACTTCCGATGTCCAAACATAGGCTTCCAATATATCAATCTTTACGTCTCGACCATTTCGAGACTCCTCGTCATGTCCGTGATCACATCCGGGACTCCGAACAACCTTCGGTACATCAAAATGCATAAACTCATAATATAACTGTCATCGAAACCTTAAGCGTGCGGACCCTACGGGTTCGAGAACAATGTAGACATGACCGAGACACGTCTCCAGTCAATAACCAATAGCGGGACCTGGATGCCCATATTGGCTCCTACATATTCTACGAAGATCTTTATCGGTCAGACCGCATAACAACATACGTTGTTCCCTTTGTCATCGGTATGTTACTTGCCCGAGATTCGATCGTCGGTATCCAATACCTAGTTCAATCTTGTTACCGGCAAGTCTCTTTACTCGTTCCGTAATACATCATCTCACAACTAACATATTAGTTGTAATGCTTGCAAGGCTTATGTGATGTGTATTACCGAGAGGGCCCAGAGATACCTCTCCGACAATCGGAGTGACAAATCCTAATCTCGAAATACGCCAACCCAACATCGACCATTGGAGACACCTGTAGTACTCCTTTATAATCACCCATTTACGTTGTGACATTTGGTAGTACCCAAAGTGTTCCTCCGGTAAACGGGAGTTGCATAATCTCATAGTCGTAGGAACATGTATAAGTCATGAAGAAAGCAATAGCAACATACTAAACGATCAGGTGCTAAGCTAATGGAATGGGTCATGTCAATCAGATCATTCTACTAATGATGTGACCTCGTTAATCAAATAACAACTCATTGTTCATGGTTAGGAAACATAACCATCTTTGATTAACGAGCTAGTCAAGTAGAGGCATACTAGTGACACTCTGTTTGTCTATGTATTCACACATGTATTATGTTTCCGGAAAATACAATTCTAGCATGAATAATAAACATTTATCATGATTATAAGGAAATAAATAATAACTTTATTATTGCCTCTAGGGCATATTTCCTTCAATACAAGCATCATATTACAAGCTAGGGGCCTCGAGGGCTCGAATACAAGTGCTCGAACATAAACGAGTCAGCGGAAGCAGCAATATCTGAGTACAGACATAAGTTAAACAAGTTGCCATAAGATGGCTAGCACAAAGTGGGATACAGATCGAAAGAGGCGCAGGCCTCCTGCCTGGGACCCTCCTAAACTACTCCTGGTCATCGTCAGCGGCCTGCACGTAGTAGTAGGCACCTCCAGTGTAGTAGGAGTCATTGTCGACGGTGGCGTATGGATCCTGGGCTCTAGTCTGGTTGTGGCATCCGAGAAGAAAAGGAAAGAGGGGGAAAAGAGGGAGCAAAGCAACCGTGAGTACTCATCCAAAGTAATCGCAAGCAAGGATCTACACTACATATGCATGGGTATACGTGTAAAGAGGCAATATCGGTGTACTGAATTGCAGAATGCTAGAATAAGACGGGGATAGCTAGTCCTATCGAAGACTACGCTTCTGGCAGCCTCCGTCTTGCAGCATGTAGAAGAGAGTAGATCAAAGTCCTCCAAGTAGCATCGCATAGCATAATCCTACCCGGTTGTCAGGACCAGTTTTCCAATAAAACATTTACTGAGAAACCGTCCTTTATATAAGACCAGTATAGGAAAATCCTCCTTACTGGTAGACACATCCTTGATATAGAAATCCAGAAGTACTAAATATCATACAAGGTTGAGCTGAGGCTGCTCAACAATTTATTACAAGCATGCCGATATAATACATAAAGGCGGATATGACACAAGGAGTATGGTGGCATAACTACTGACTCGTAATAAAGGTAGTGGTGGATATGTCACAGTGAAGTGGGTGACATGGCTCCTAAATCTTACAGCTCATCGAGCGCCGGAGTGAGGCTCGATGATTTTATTCGGGTAGCGGAAGCGTATATGATACAAGTGACCAATTCCAGGATCGCACGGGACTGACTGGGACTCCTCTAGGCGTCGGACTCGCTATCGTACTCTTCATCCATAAGATCTCCTTCGTCAACATCTAGCCAAATCAACAAGCCAGGTGAGTACTTTGAATGTACTCGCAAGACAGTTTGGACATAAGATATAACAAATGCAAACATGATGCACATGAGCAGATTAGTAATGCACACTGAAATAATAAATTTGCACGGCATGTTAAATAAAAAGGAAGTCAGGTGGTGGTCCTCCCGAAATCTCAAAAAAATAACTGAAGACCGATCGGGTGTCTGAAGCGACGCCTCGACAGGGTAAAAATAAATTAACATGCCGCAGTTGGGCGTCAAGGCGACACCACATAAAGGGCTTATATTGAAATGTAGACGACAGTACGTGCCACAGTCGGACGTCTAAGCGACATCTCGAAAAGGGCTTATAACAAAAGTAAATCACAAGAATGCCAAAGTCAGACGTCCTAGCGACATCACATAAAGGGCTTATATCAAAAGTAAATAATGCAAATGCCACAGTCGGACTTCTAAGCGACATCACATAAAGGGCTTATATCAAAAGTAACTAACAAGAATGCCACAGTCGGACGTCTGAGCGACATCACATAAAGGGCTGATATCAAAAGTAACTAACAAGAATGCCACAGTCGGACTTCTGAGAGACATCACATAAAGGGTTTATATCAAAAGTAAATAACAAGTGTGCCACAGTCGGGCGTCTGAGCGACATCACATAAAGGGCTTATATTTCACCATTCGAATTCAAGTAGCTCATGAATTTAATTCATCCCAACGAAATACTCAGTACTTAATAATAAACTAGTTAGTCCATCCACAGGAATAACATTCAGCCGGGTTTACCACTCATGTTTATTCACCAGAGATTGTCACTGAGACTGACACTAAGACTGACGCTGAGACGGACGTTGAGGCTAACACTGATACTGACATTGACATGTTGTTCACAGTCCTTGACCATGGACACGATTACTCGACTGGTTTCGACTCTGCAGAGTTTGTACTCTTTACCCACAACCAACGGATTTCCGTAGTCACAAAGGACTAGTTCCATTTACGGTATTTTAGAAGAAACACATCTAACCAGTACACACCCATTCCTCATTCCGCTGCCAGGAATCACCCTAGGCAACGTTCAAGAAAAACTCTAAGACGGGGAGGCTACAACCTCAAATAGCATGGGATCAAATTTATATCGCGCGCTCTAAGGGGTGCCCCCCTCTCGGTCCCAACCGGAAACACCCATGCCCCCTGACCGGATGACGGGCTTTAATCTAGGGCCATGGAACCCTCATCACGGTCCCTCTATTTGGTGTGTACGAGGAAAGAGGTTTGCAAGTGACTAGACCGCATTCTTAGCAGAAGACATGTGGCAGCACGAAAAAGGGGGCGAACGGGAACTTGACTTGATCCACATTAATACTGGTCTGTGATAGAAAAATAAAGATGACAGAAAAGAATCAACTCAAAATCATCTTTTGTTTAAAAGTTATAAGGGTTTTAGTCCGGGGACTAATCTGTGATGAAACAGAAACTTTCCAGGGGCTAGTTTAAAAAAAGACAGAAAATGTTTCGGTTAGAAAACGTATTTTGCCCGAAGGCGCTTTCAGAAAACGTTTTGAAAAAGAGAAAAAGCTGACGAGGGGGTCCCACCCGTCAGGTTTAAAAATCAAAACAGAGTCCCGCCGGCGCCCGAGGCTCGCGGTGGTCGCCCGCGTCGATCCACGGTGAGGTAGAGGAAACGGAGGGTACCTACGGACTCACTAAGCTCTCCCGCGTCTGTGGGTGGTGGAGTTGGTCATCGGCGAGCACCACGTCAATGGCGGCCTTCACTCCGGCGGACGGTGGTTCGGGCGGTGATGGATATCACCGAGGAGGGCTGCAAACGTCAGATTGGGACTCGGGTTAGAAGAGTGGGTGCACTAGGAGGCTACTGGCACAGTGTGGGAGGCGGGGGTGCTCTCACTAGAGAGGATCTTGTGGGAGCCCGAAGCGGATCGAGGTGGCCGGAGTCGAGGAAGAAGGCCTCCTTGAGGTCCTCCTAGTGGCTGGGCGCAGTCCTGGCGAGGTGGAGGGGTAGTGCTGGGTCGAGCACGAGCTCGAGGCCCCCTTTTATAGCTGGTCTGAGGCGGTTGCCGAGAACGGGATATCTCCGGCGAGTGATTACGGCGAGACAGAGGTTGAACGGAAGGTTTAGGTGACTGGGCAGCTTCGTGTTGGTCCACGGGCTTCATCCAACGCCTAATCTTGGTACACTTGGGCGATACTCCAAGTCTTTCGACGGAACGGCCTCACGGGCACGTCGGTGGCAGAGAGCGCGCTCTGCGCTTCTCAGGCCATGGTGACTGTGCTGTAGCATGCACGAGGAAGAAGACGGCCACGCGTAAGCTTCTGGTGGTGTGGGCGGTGCTGGGCAGCGCCGTATGGCAGGGCTGGCCCCTATTGGCCGCCACGGGCGGTTCTGCCACCGCGGAAGACGCCGGCGTTGGCGAGATACGTCGCCACCGACGCTCGCGCCCGTCCAAACGACTGTGCGGCGCGATGGATAAGAAGGAGGAGCAGGGAGCAAGAGGCCAGAGCAAGCACTAGCGAGATTGACGCCGCGGCTCTGAAGAAAATGACACTAACGACAGAATTTAACACTGAACTCTGAACTTTGACAGAAACAGTGCACGTCAGCTATTCGACAAAATGTTTTGGGCACGTGGAAATATTTTCTTGAGCTGATCCTTGGTGAGGTGACCTCTTGATGCATCTGGAGGCTGCCTGATTTATCTTCGATTTTTAGGAGAAGAAAAAGAATGAATTTCACCAAAAATGGCAAATCTGGTTCAAACTTGCAGCAAGCATATTTTGAAAAATTTGAACTGTGGACCAGTGGATCTTGATGGATGTTGGTTGAGGGTACTAAGGACTAGCTAGGTTAATTTGCTTGGGCTCAGAAACTTAAAGGATCTGGTACTTCCTTTGTAAATCCCAAGAGTCCAAAGTAAAAGACAGAAAAAGTTTTGAGGATAAAATAAATAGAAAGAAAATCTAAAAGAGGTTGAAACTTGCTGAAATTGGGTGTTTGACTTGACCCAAGGTAGGGAGTGGATTTTGAAAGAAAGATATCAACACATGTCATGGCAAAAGAGAAATTTTTAAATGGGAAAAGAATAAATCCATAATCCATAGGATTTCTTGTTAATAGAAAGAATTGTAAAACCATCCAATATTATTTGTGTTGAGCCAACACAATATGAAAAACCCTTAAAACCAAAAATCAAGGTTGAGAAGGACCTTTTTAAAAAAATTGTCATAAAAAGATTTGAGAAGGAGAGTCCCTCTTATAGAAAAATTCAAATAACCTCCTTTAAATCAAATAAAGAATTTAATAAAAACCAAATAAATTTTTTTGGAGTGTTACAACACCTACCCCCTTAGGAAAAATCTCGTCCCCGAGATTTCAGCTGATCCTCAAATAGGTGTGGGTACTCTGCCTGAAGAAAATCTTCTCTTTCCCATGTTGCTTCATCCTCGGTGTGATTGCTCCATTGAACTTTGAATAACTTAATTGTTTTCTGACGGGTCCTCCTTTCAGACTCCTCCAATATTTTTATTGGACGTTCTCTGTAGGTGAGGTCTGGTGTACGTCAATGCTCTCATGAGATACATGCTTCTCTGGGTTGCTTACACATTTCCTCAATTGCGAGACGTGGAACACGTCGTGGAAGTCTGACAGTTCTTTGGGTAGGTCTAGCTGGTAGGCTACTGTGCCTCTTCGTGCAGTCACACAGAAGGGTCCAATAAAGTGTGGTGCTAGCTTTCCTTTAACTTTGAATCGTTGCAGGCCCCTCATAGGACATACTCGTAGGTACACATATTCACCGGGTTCAAAGCTGACCTCATGATGTTTTTGGTCGTAATAACTCTTTTGTCGGCTCTGGGCTGTCTTGAGTCGGTCCCTGATTAGTCTGACTTTCTCCTCAGCTTCCTTGAGTATGTCTGGGCGGAAGATACGGCTCTCTCCTGTTTCTGACCAGTTTAATGGGGTACCGCATCTTTGCCCGTACAAGGCTTCAAAAGGTGTCATTTGTAGACTGGCTTGGTAACTGTTGTTGTATGCGAACTCGGCGTATGGCAAGCTTTCTTCCCAACTGGTTCCATAGGTGAGAACACATGCTATCAGCATGTCCTCTAGAATTTGGTTTACACGTTCAGTTTGTCCTCCAGTCTGGGGGTGGTATGTTGTACTGAATACTAGTTGGGTTCCCATAGCTTGTTGTAAATGATCCCAAAATCTAGAGACGAATTGAGTGCCTCTGTCGGATATTATAGTCTTTGGAATTCCATGCAGACAAACTATACAGGAGAGATAAAGTTTGGCAAGCTTCTGAGTGGTGTCGGTTGTCTTTACTGAGATGAAATATGCCACCTTAGTTAATCTATCTGTGATGACCCATATGGCATCATTTCCATGTCGTGACCGAGGTAGTCCGACAATAAAGTCCATTCCAATTTTTCCCCATTTCCATTCAGGTATCTTGTTTGGCTGTAATAGTCCTGCTGGTTTTTGGTGCTCGGCTTTAATGCGCTGACATGAATCACAACATGCAATGAATGTGGCTATATCCCTCTTCATACCGTGCCACCAAAAAATTTCCTGAATGTCCTTGTACATTTTGGTTCCTCCAGAGTGGATTGAATATGAAGCAGTGTGGCCTCTGGCTAGAATTTGCTGTTTGAGGTCCTCTATATTTGGTACGCAAAGTCTTTATCCGTACCATAATATTCCCTTATCGTCTATGACGAATTCCGAGTCCTTGCCCAAACTCACTTTTCTTTTTATGCCTTCGATGCTGGGGTGTCCATGTTGAGCCTCCTTAATCTCTTCCATTAGGGTGGGATGTATTTCCAAATTTGACACGTTGCCCTCAGTGACCATCACCAAGTTGAGTTTGGCGAACTCCTGCTGAAATTCGGGTCTCAAGTTCGGTAGACTGTCGTTGCCCGAGCTGGGGTTTCGACTAAGAGCATCTGCCACTACATTTGCCTTTCCCGGATGGTAGTGAATGCCAACATCATAATCCTTCACTCATTCCAACCAGCGCCATAGTCGTAAAATGAGTTTTGGTTGTGTGAAAATATATTTGAGGCTTTTATGGTCCGTATATATTTCACAACGATTTCCAAGCAAAAAGTGCCTCCACTCTTTAAGTGCATGAATGACTGCTGCCAACTCCAAGTCATGAGTGGGATAATTTTCTTCATGCTTTCGTAGTTGCCTGGAAGCGTATGCGACTACTTTGCCTTCTTGCATTAATACGCATCCGAGGCCTTTTCGGGATGCGTCACAATACACTTCAAAACTTTTGTGTATGTCTGGTACAACCAATACTGGTGTTGTTGTTAATTTCCTTTTGAGTTCTTGGAAACTTCTCTCGCAAGCTTCAGTCCATACAAATTTCTTATCCTTCTTGAGTAACTATGTCATTTGTTTTGCTATGGTGGAGAACCCCTCAATAAACCTTCGGTAATATCCTGCCATTCCCAAGAAACTTCGTACATCTGTTACGTTGGCTGGTGGTTTCCAGCCAACTACGGCCTTGACTTTTTCTGGGTCTATGGCAACACCTTCTTAGGTCAATACATGGCCTAGAAAACCAACCTGTCTTAACCAAAATTCACATTTGCTGAACTTGGCGTATAATTGATGTTTCCTTAATTCTCCCAGTACAATTCTGAGATGTTCAGCATGTTCTTCTGGTGTCTTAGAGTATACCAGAATATCATTAATGAACACCACAACAAATTTTTCCATAAATTTCATAAACACTTTGTTCATGAGGTGGACAAAATATGCGGGGGCGTTTGTCAGTCCGAACGGCATTACTGTGAATTCATATAATCCGTAATCGGAGGTGAATGTTGTCTTGGGGATGTCTTCTGTCCGTACCTTTAATTGATGATACCCCGATCCTAAGTCAATTTTTGAGAAAACCTTGGCTTGTGCAAGCTGGTCAAATAAATCATTTATCTGTGGCATCGGATATTTGTTTTGGATGGTGACCATGTTGAGTGCTCGATAGTCTATACATAATCTCAGTGTCCCATCCTTTTTCTTGGCAAATAGTACTGGTGAACCCCAAGGTGAGGAGTTGGCTCGTATAAATCCTTTGTCCAGTAATTCTTTTATTTGCTTCTTTAATTCTACCAACTCAGAGGGTGCCATTCTATAGGGTTTCTTGTAAATGGGGGTGGTTCCAAGTGCTAGTTCAATGCTGAACTCTATTTCCCGGTCTGGTGGCATGCCTGGTAGTTCTTCGGGAAATACGTCGGTGAACTCACACACCACTGGAACTTTTCTTAACTCTGAAACGTCCACCTTGTTCAACCTTGGTTGCCGTGATATTGGTCTTTCTTGAGCTGCAATTTTTATCATCTTCCCGTGATGATGAGTAATAATTACAGTCCGATTGAAGCAGTCGATAAATCCCTTGTTGGTGGTTAACCATTCCATTCCTAGGATAACATCCAGTCCCTTATTTTCCAATACAATGAGGTTTGCCTGAAACTTTAGTCCCTCAAACTCAATAACCACACCTTGGCAGTAACTCTGAGTGATTTGCTTAATCCCGGGGGACTTGATGATCATGGATTTTTCCAAGGGAAGCATTGAAAAATCATTTTGCAAAGCAAATTTCTTTGAAATGAACGAGTGAGAAGCTCCAAAATCAAACAAAACCGGGGCAGGTATTGTGTTGACAGGGAACATACCGAGTACGATATCCGGTGCATTTTGTGCTTCCTCCTTGGTCACATGGTTCAAGTGACCCTTCTTGTGATTGTTATTGGGGTTGAAGTTGTTATGCTTGGGTGTTGAATTATTTCCAGTGTTGTTCGGCTTGGGGGCCGAGTTTCTTGGTTTTGGGCATTGTTTGGCATAGTGTCCTTATTCTCCACAAGCGTAGCAAGTAACACCTGGGCGATATGTAAAATCCTTTTCCCTTGCATGAATTTTTTTGTTTGGGCGTGGAACATTGGTCGTGGATTTGTTTGCTCCATTCTTCTGAAAATTAGTCTTGTTCCGGTTGTTGCGAGCATGAGTAGTCTTGTCCCTTTTGCGCTTGCGAAAATCCTCCAAGCTGCGGCGCTCATTTTCCAATGTAATAGCTTTGTCCACAAGTGTTTTGAAATCCGGAAAGGTGTGTATGACCAACTGGCATTTAAGTGTTGGTGCCAGACCGTCTAAATTTTTTCCATCTTTTTATTTTCAGTCCTATGCTCTTGGTTGGCATAACGAGATAATTGAGTAAACTGACTATTGTACTTAGTCACTGTCATGCTTCTCTGCTTCAGGTCGTCAAACTCCCTTTTCTTGATCTTCATAATGCTTCTGGGAATGTGCGCCCCATGAAAACCTTCTTTAAATTCTTCCCAGGTGATGTCATTTTCATTGGGATGCATGTGTAGGAAATTTTCCCACCATGATGCAGCTGCTCCAGTGAGGTAGTGAGGTGCGTAAAGTACCTTCTCACGGTCCAAACATTGTGCAATAATTAATTTCCTTTCAATGTCTCGAAGCCAATCATCGGCCTCAAGAGGTCTATCAGTGTGAGAGAACGTTGGGGGACGTGTCTTTTGTAGTTCAGACAATTTGGAATGTTGCTGATATGTTTCACGGTGATTTCCCATATTGATAACATGGTTCATCATTTCTTGATGCTGCTGCTGGCTTTTCTCATAAAGGCGGCATACTTGAGAAAATGCTGCTTCACTGCCTTGCTGACTTGACTGCCCCTGTGTGAAATTGTTACTTGTCTGGGTACCATAATTCTCTTCCGGCGGACTTGGCATGGAATGAGTCCAGGGACGATGCATTTTCCACTCTGGAGTATTTTTGCAGAATTCATGAGAAAAATTGAGTGGCAAAAATAAATATTTTTGCAAAGGCGGAAATTTAAGAACTCCAACATTTTTCAAGAAAATACTTGATTGCGCATGGAGAAGGACCGCTCAGTACATATCTTACACACAAGCCGTAATTATACAATACATCACTCAGGATGTGCATACACATTCCTGACATGTTATTTAGGCTAGTGCACTTCTCCCAGTTCCTACATGATGCGCACACAAACTACTTCTCACCAAACCTATATACATATAAACATATCATACAAGCTGGTACATCGCACGGCTGCTAGGCGCACTCAGTCGGAGATGGTAAGAACTTCCCTCAGCCTGCCGAGGGTAAGACCCAGTGATGCTGGAGACTCAACCTCCTCCTCACTAATAGGCTCCAGGCGCAAAGTGCTGAGTTGAGGAGCTGGCGCGGGCGCGACAGGTGGTGTAGTACTGACTGGAGTGGGAGCAATGACTTGGTCAAACTCCTCAGTGGTAGGCAGGCGGCGAGCGGTTGTGAAGATGGCAGGTGTATAGGATACTGAGGATGAGACGTAAGTTAGTGGTGGTGTTGTATGGAGGAGCTCCCTCCTGTTGGCGGAACAGCCCTGCACAAAGTCCATACGAGCAGCCACAAAGTCGTCCACGAGGTTATCAAAAGTTGCCTCAAGAGCTTTGAGATACTCAACCAACATTTCAATAGCCTCATCTCTCTCTCCCCTAGGGCAAGCGAATGCATAGTGACAAGTGTATGGCATGTGGCAGGGGAGGTAGCGGTAGCGACGAGCCTTCATCAAAGGAAGAGCATCCCGGAGACGAGCTATCGCCTCACGGGCAGCCATCTGCATGGCATGCCTCTCTGTAGGCATGGCCCTTCCCACAAATCGGAAGTGACGTGACTCAGAATGTCCTCCCTTGAATTGCACCGTGTCCTGGTGCATAGACACGCTGTCGCTGGTCTTGTGCTGGTAGAGTGTGAACTCCGGACGAGCCGATGGCCCAATCGCGACCTTGGTGATGGAGACGAGAAGCATGATAAACCCCTCAGGTACATTGGCGAACACATGTGACTCACAGTCGCTGCCAGCCATCTAAAAAGGTAGACAAAAATTCTGAACAATCAAATCATAAATTTATGATGACTAACAGAATATTGCTATATTTGCTAAGTGTTAATATAGCACTCATTACGCTAATAACCGATTAGCAATCGCACCTAGTGGCTTCCTACAGTCAGCCTGGCTCTGATACCAAGGTTGTCAGGACCGGTTTTCCAATAAAACATTTATTGAGAAACCGTCCTTTGTATAAGACTAGTATAGAAAAATCCTCCTTACTGGTAGACACATCCTTGATACAGAAATCCAGAAGTACTAAATATTATACAAGGTTGAGCTGAGGTTGTTCAATAAATTATTACAAGCATGCCGATATAATACATAAAGGCGGATATGACACAAGGAGTATGGTGGCATAACTACTGACTCGTAATAAAAGTAGTGGTGGATATGTCACAGTGAAGTGGATGACATGACTCCTAAATCTTACAGCTCATCGAGCGTCGGAGTGAGGCTCGATGATTTTATTCGGGTAGCGAAAGCGTATATGATACAAGTGACCAATTCTAGGATCGCACGGGACTGACTGGGACTCCTCTAGGCGTCGGACTCGCTATCATACTCTTCATCCATAAGATTGCCTTCGTCAACATCTGGCCAAATCAACAAGCCAGGTGAGTACTTTGAATGTACTCGCAAGACAGTTTGGACATAAGATATAACAAATGCAAACATGATGCACATGGGCAGATTAGTAATGCACACTCAGATAATAAATTTGCACAGCATGTTAATTAAAAAGGAAGTCAGGCGGTGGTCCTCCCGAAATCCCAAAAAAATAAATGAAGACCGATCGGGTGCCTGAAGCGACGTCTCGGCAGGGTAAAACTAAATTAACATGCCGCAGTCGGGCATTAGGGCGACACCACATAAAGGGCTTATATTGAAATGTAAATGACAGTACATGCCATAGTCGGACGTCTAAGCGACATCTCGAAAAGGGCTTATAACAAAAGCAAATCACAAGAATGCCACAGTCGGACGTCTGAGCGACATCACGTAAAGGGCTTATATCAAAAGTAAATAATGCAAATGCCACAGTCGGACGTTTAAGCGACATCACATAAAGGGCTTATATCAAAAGTAACTAACAAGAATGTCATAGTCGGATGTCTGAGCGACATCACATAAAGGGCTTATATCAAAAGTAACTAACAAGAATGCCACAGTCGGACGTCTGAGCGACATCACATATAGGGCTTCTATCAAAAGTAAAAAACAAGTGTGCCACAGTCGGACGTCTGAGCGACATCACATAAAGGGCTTATATTTCACCATTCGAATTCAAGTAGCTCATGAATCTAATTCATCCCAAGGAAATACTCAGTACATAATAATAAACTGGTTAGTCCATCCATAGGAATAACATTCAGCCGGGTTTACCACTCATGTTTATTCACCGGAAATTGTCACTGAGACTGACACTGAGACTGACGCAGAGACGGACGTTGATACTAACACTGATACTGACATTGACATGTTGTTCACAGTCCTTGACCATGGACACGGTTACTCGACTGATTTTGACTCTGCAGAGTTTGTACTCTTTACCCACAGCCAACGGATTTCCGTAGTCACAAAGGACTAGTTCCGTTTACGGTATTTTAGAAGAAACACATCTAACCAGTACACACTCATTCCTCATTCCGCTGCCAGGAATCACCCTAGGCAACATTCAAGAAAAACTCTAAGACGGGGAGGCTACAACCTCGAATAGCATGGGATCAAATTTATATCTCGCGCTCTAAGGGGTGCCCCCCTCTCGGTCCCAACCGGAAACACCCATGCCCCCTGACCGGATGACGGGCTTTAATCCAGGGCCATGGAACCCTCATCATGGCCCCTCTATTTGGTGTGTACGAGGAAAGAAGTTTGCAACTGACTAGACCGCATTCTTAGCAGAAGACATGTGGCAGCACGAAAAAGGGGGCGAACGGGAACATGACTTGATCCACGTTAATACTGGAGTTAAACGGTTGGCATAACACTGGCATGCTTCAACAATACCAGCTTGCAACCTATCATGCCACCACATGATCAGGTTATCTCACCATCATATAAACTCATCAAATTTCGAAGCTCGCTTGTAGCTTGCTTTGCATGCAATATAACATTCACTAATGCTTATATGAACATGCCATGAGAAAACTACTCAAGTAAACATGCAAGACACTCATCATATCAAAGGTTCAAACATGCTTGCCTGGTTCGGAGTAGTCGGAGTCTAGCTCGGTGAAGTTTTGGGTAAAGATTTGATGACTCCGACTACTCTGGACCAGGCAAGCATGTTTGAACCTTTGATATGATGAGTGTCTTGCATGTTTACTTGAGTAGTTTTCTCATGGCATGTTCATATAAGCATTAGTGAATGTTATATTGCATGCAAAGCAAGCTATAAGTGAGCTTCGAAATTTGATGAGTTTATATGATGGTGAGATAACCTGATCATGTGGTGGCATGATAGGTTGCAAGCTGGTATTGTTGAAGCATGCCAGTCTTATGCCAACCGTTTAACTCCAGTATTAACGTGGATCAAGTCATGTTCCCGTTCGCCCCCTTTTTCACGCTGGCACATGTCTTCTGCCAAGAATGCGGTCTAGTCAGTTGCAAACCTCTTTCCTCGTACACACCAAATAGGGGGGCCGTGATGAGGGTTCCATGGCCCTGGATTAAAGCCCGTCATCCGGTCAGGGGGCATGGGTGTTTCCGGTTGGGACCCAGAGGGGGGCACCCCTTAGAGCGCGCGATATAAATTTGATCCCATGCTATTTGAGGTTGTAGCCTCCCCGTCTTAGAGTTTTTCTTGAACATTGCCTAGGGTGATTCCTGGCAGCGGAATGAGGAATGGATGTGTACTGGTTAGATGTGTTCCTTCTAAAATAACATAAATGGAACTAGTCCTTTGTGACTACGGAAATCCGTTGGCTGTGGGTAAAGAGTACAAACTCTGCAGAGTTGAAACCAGTTGAGTAATCATGTCCATGGTCAAGGACTGTGAACAACATGTCAAAGTCAGTATCAGTGTCAGTCTCAATGTCCGTCTCAGCGTCAGTCTCAGTGACAATCTCTGGTGAATAAACATGAGTGGTAAACCCGGCTGAATGTTATTCCTGTGGATGGACTAACCAGTTTATTATTATGTACTGAGTATTTCCTTGGGATGAATTAAATTCATGAGCTACTTGAATTTGAATGGTGAAATATAGGCCCTTTATGTGATGTCGCTCAGACGTCCGACCGTGGCACACTAGTTATTTACTTTTGATATAATCCCTTTATGTGATGTCGCTCAAACGTCCGACTGTGGCATTCTTGTTAGTTACTTTTGATATCAGCCCTTTATGTGATGTCGCTCAGACGTCCGACTGTGGCATTCTTGTTAGTTACTTTTGATATAAGCCCTTTATGTGATGTCGCTTAGACGTCCGACTGTGGCATTTCATTATTTACTTTTGATGTAAGCCCTTTACGTGATGTCGCTCAGACGTTCGACTGTGGCATTCTTGTTATTTACTTTTGTTATAAGCCCTTTTTGAGATGTCGCTTAGACGTCCGACTGTGGCACGTACTGTCGTCTACATTTCAATATAAGCCCTTTATGTGGTGTCGCCCTGACGCCCGACTGCGGCATGTTAATTAATTTTTACCCTGTCGAGGCGTCGCTTCAGACACCCGATCGGTCTTCAGTTATTTTTCTGGGATTTCAGGAGGACCACCGCCTGACTTCCTTTTTATTTAACATGTCGTGCAAATTTATTATCTGAGTGTGCATTACTAATCTGCTCATGTGCATCATGTTTGCATTTGTTATATCTTATGTCCAAACTGTCTTGCGAGTACAGTCAAAGTACTCACCTGGCTTGTTGATTTGGCGAGATGTTTACGAAGGCGATCTTATCGATGAAGAGTACGATAGCGAGTCCGACGCCTAGAGGAGTCCCAGTCAGTCTCGTACGATCCTGGAATTGGTCGCTTGTATCATATACGCTTCCGCTACCCGAATAAAATCATCGAGACTCACTCCAGCGCTCGATGAGCTGTAAGATTTAGGAGTCATGTCACCCACTTCACTGTGACATATCCACCACTACTTTTATTACGAGTTAGAGGTTATGCCACCATACTCCTTGTGTCATATCCGCCTTTATGTATTATATCGGCATGCTTGTAATAATTGTTGAGCAGCCTCAGCTCAACCTTGTATAATATTAGTACTCCTCGTCACCCGGTGGGAAAGCGATCACCGGGTTATCTCTGGAACTTGTCTGGGTGTGTTTTATTAAATATCCAGTTCTAGTTGTCATAAGGTCAAGGTACAACTCCGAGTCGTCCTTTTACCGAGGGACGCGGCTATTCGAATAGATAAACTTCCCTACAGGGGTGCACCACATAACCCAACATGCTCAATCCCCTTTGACCGGACACACTTTCCTGGGTCATGCACGGCCTTGGAAGATCAACACGTCGCAGCCCCACCTAGTCACAACAGAGAGGTCAACATGCCGGTCTAAATCCTATGGCGCAGCGGTCTGGACCCATCGCCCATTGCACACCTGCATGTTGCGAGGGCGGCCGGAAGCCGACCTAGCCTCCCTAATACAAGAGCAGGCGTTCTAGTCCAATCCGGCGCGCGCCGCTCAGTCGCTGACGTCAAGAAGGCTTCGGCTGATACCACGACGTCGAGTGCCCATAACTGTTCCCGTGTAGTTGGTTAGTGCGTATAGGCCAGTGTCCAGACTCAGATCAAATACCAAGATCTCGTTAAGCATGTTATTATGAAGTAACCACGGACGCCGACCAGGGCCAGGCCCACCTCTCTCCTAGGTGGTCTCAACCTGCCATGTCGCTCCACCACAAAGTAACAGTCGGGGGCCGTCGGGAACCCAGGCCCACCTCTACCGGGATGGAGCCACCTATCCTTCCAGCCCCCACATCGGAAGCACGTGCGGGTACTCAACGAGCTGAACCGGCTTTAGTCTCCTTCTGTATAGTATGTATATATGTATAGTATATACCCGTGATCACCTCCCGAGTGATCACGGCCCGATAGTATAGCAAGGCAGACTGATAAGAATGTAGGGCCAATGATAAACTAGCATCCTATACTAGGCATTTAGGATTGCGGGTAAGGTATCAATGACTGTAGCAACAATGACAGGCTATGCAACAGAATAGGAGTAACCGAATAGTAACATGCTACACTGCTCTAATGCAAGCAGTAGAGAGAAGAATAGGTGATATCTGGTGATCAAAGGGGGGGCTTGCCTGGTTGCTCTGGCAAGGAAGGGTCGTCAACTCCGTCGAACTGGACATCAGCAGCGTCGGTCTTGTAGTCTGTCGGAGAGAAGAGGGGGAAGAAACAATAAATACAATGCAAACATAAGCATAACGATGCATGACATGACAACGAGCGTTGCTAGGTGTGCCCTAGTGCGATAGTAGGTGGTACCGGCGAAAGGGGGAAACATCTGGGAAAGTATCCCCGGTGTTTCGCGTTTTCGGACAGATGAACCGGAGGGGGAAAGTTGAGAGTTTGCTATGCTAGGGGTGTGTGGCGGACGAACGGGCTGCGTATCCGGATTCGTCTCATCTTTTTGATCAACTTTCATGTAGAAAACTTTTTCATTCGAGCTATGGTTTATTTTCTATAATTTTTCAAAGTTTTAAATGATTTTCTAGATTTTCTTATTTACTTTTAATTTCGAAAATCAGCAGTTAAAAACTGGGTGCACCCGGTGCAGTGCACCAGAGGTGCACCAGTGAGGCTGACCAGTGGGTCTAGTCAAGTGCTGACCCAGTAGTTGACTGGTCCACGGTTGACCAGTCAAAGGTCCTATGGGACCCGGTTGTCATACCCTGTAATATTTTAACAGTGTCTAGTTAGTTTCTAATTAGGCTTATTAGAGGGTGGCCCACCTGTCTTAAAGCTATATCTAATCTACTAAAAATTTAACTTAATCAAATGGGATCCATACATCATATTGTAGCAACTAACCTAACTAGTACTGTTACTAAAAAAGGAACCTAACTAGTACTCCTACTACCAATTAGTCCTAATCTAATTAGCACGGCCGGCCACTGGTGGCTGTGCACACCACGAACACAGCAAGGCCGCCATGGTCATTAGCATCAGCAAGTAGTGCACAGCAGCGGCAGCAGCTAACAATAGTAGCAGCGGCAGCAGCTAAGAAGCTAAACAACAGAGGGCAGCAGCTAAGCAGCGGTAGAAACAGAAGGCAGCGACAGGGGCGGCGCTAGGTGGCGGGCGGCAGCAGGAGCGGCGCTAGGCGATGGCCGGCGAGCAGCGGTACGCGGAGGCGAGGTCAGGCCGGGCGCGCGGGCAGCAGTACGCAGCAGGAGCAGCTCACGCACACACGTATGTACGCGTACACGCGAGCTCGGATGTGCTCGGGGGCGGCAAACGGTGACCGAATCGAGGCGGGGGGAGAAGGGATCCAGAGGAGTTGCTCACCGCGAGTCCATTGGCACGCTCGGGGAGGGTCGGGGTGGACCGGAGAGGCGGTGGTGATGGCGAGACAGCGACGTCCGGACGAAGAAGACGGAGACAGCGTCGGCTACGCGGCTCCCCGCCTTGTTCCAATGCCCTGAACGGACGCGGTAGCGTGCGGCCAACCTCCAGGATGTGCTCCCGTACGCCGGAGAGGCCGGTGGACGCGTCAACGACGGCAAGGCAGCAGTGACCGCGTGAGCTTGCGAGCTCAAAATCGAGCCAGAGGAGAGGGGGGACGATGGGGATCGAGGGGGGAATGAATGAGGGCGAGCTAGGGTTTCTGGGGAACGCCTTAGTAGGCCGAGGGAGGGTGTGGATGGCCGGCACGTGGCCCTGGCGCCATGGATGGCCGGCACGCACGGCTCTGCCTCTCCCCTGCGAGAGGTAGGGGAAAAGGCCGGCCAGCTGGGCCGGGCCTGGTACAGTGTTTGTATGGGCTTAGTGAACAGGGGGGATTTCTCCCTTTCTTTTATTTTTCTTTATCTTTTTCTGTTTTCCAATTTAGCTATTGTTTTTCTAAATAGTTTAGTGATCAAATGACTTTTGTTAATTATGAAACTTCGCACAAAAATGACATGCAATATTCTAGAGTTGCACAAAAAGTAATGAGGGCATTCGCAATTTATTTGATTTTCGGTTTGAATTTAAATGTGTTGAACAGGTGCTGCTGGGTCTATTTTAAATACTTTAGGGGCACTTGAACATCTCAAATAATGTTATTTTATACATGTAAATTATATAGTGATTATTTTCAACCCAACGAACATTTTTTTGTTCTACCGTTTAAAGAAATATTATTTTGACTTAAAATTTAAATTTGAATTTGAATTTGATTTTTATTCAGTGGCAATGTGCATAGTAATCATGATGACATGGCCACCATTAGGGGGGATTACTGTAGCATGATTTTCAGGGTGTTACATGAAGGAAGAGAATATTAGATTCCAATTTCCATTAAGGAAAGGCTTGGAGCACTTTCGAAGAAAGAAAATCAAATTACCTTATGAATCTATCATGCGAGCTACTTATGAATTGAGTGCCAAAGATGGCACTACTAGATCTATCTTCGCTTTTATGCTTAGCTAGGGGCGTTAAAAAATAGCGCTAGTTGGGAGACAACCCAATTTTATTTGTGTTTTTTGTTTTTGTTTCTGTTTAGTAATAAATTTTGCATCTACCTTCTGTTTAGATGTGTTTTTTTGTTTTAATTAGTATTTGTGCAGAGTAGAACCTATAGGATAACCTATGGTGATAGTTAATTTGATTCTGCTGAAAAACAGAAACTTTGCGCGAACGAAATTAGTTTTGTTAAATCACAGAACTTGCTTGTGCGTTGATTCGTCTTTCTTCTGATCAACAGACAGATTTCCCAGGACTTCCTTTTTTGGTAGGATTTTTAAATTTCCATAAGTTTGCGTTAGTTACAGATTGCTACAGACTGTTCTGTTTTTGACAGATTCTGTTTTTCGTGTGTTGTTTGCTTATTTTGATGCATCTATGGCTAGTATTAAGTGGTATGAACCGTAGAGAACTTGGAATACAGTAGGTTTAACACCAATATAAATAAAGAATGAGTTCATTACAGTACCTTATGTGGTGGTTTTGTTTTCTTTCATTAACGGAGCTTATGAGATTTCCTGTTGAGTTTTGTGTTGTGAAGTTTTCAAGTTTTGGGTAAAGATTTGATGGACTATGGAATAAGGAGTGGCAAAAGCCTAAGCTTGGGGATTCCCATGGCACCCCAAGATATTCAAGAATAGCCAAAAGCCTAAGATTGAGGATGCCCCCGAAAGACATCCCCTCTTTCGTGTTCGTTCATTGGTAACTTTACTTGGAGCTATATTTTTATTTGCCACATGATATGTGTTTTGCTTAGAGCGTCGTGTATGATATTAGTATTTGCTTTTTAGTTTACAACAGTCATCCTTGCTGTACACACCTTTTGGGAGAATCCCACTTGATTGAATTTATTAGAATACTCTATGTGCTTCACTTATATCTTTTGAGCTAGATAGTTTTTGCTCTAGTGCTTCACTTATATCTTTTAGAGCACGGCGGTGGCTTAATTTTGTAGAAATTGCTAGTCTCTCATGATTCACTTATATTATTTTGAGAGTCTCTTAGAACAGCATGGTATTTGCTATGGTTATAAAATTGGTCCTAGAATGGTAGGCATCCAAGTTGGGTATAATAAAAACTATCATAGGAAGTGAATTGGATGCTATGATCAACTTGATACTTGATAATTGTTTTGAGATATGGAGGTAGTGATATTAAAGTCATGCTAGTTGGCTGATTATGAATTTAAAGAATGCTTGTGTTGAAGTTAGCAAGTCCTGTAGCATGCACATATGGTTAAAGTTGTGTAACAAATTTGAAACATGAGGTGTACTTGGATTGTGCTTCCTTATGAGTGGCGGTCGGGGACGAGCGATGGTCTTTTCCTACCAATCTATCCCTCTAGGAGCATGCGTGTAGTGCTTGGTTTTTGATGACTTCTAAATTTTTGCAATAATTATATGAGTTCTTTTGACTAATGTTGAGTCCATGGATTATACGCACTTTTACCTTTCCATCATTGCTAGCCTCTTCGGTACCGTGCATTGCCCTTTCTCACCTTGAGACTTGGTGCAAACTTCGCCGGTGCATCCAAACCCTGTGATACGATACGCTCTATCACACATAAACCTCATTATATCTTCCTCAAAACAGCCACCATACCTACCTATTATGGCATTTCCATAGCCATTCCGAGATATATTGCCATGAACTTTCTACCATTCCATTTATCATCATGACACACATTACTATTGCCATATTGCCATTGCATGATATTGTAGTTGACATCATATTTGTGGCAAAGCCACCATGCATAATTTTTCATACATGTCACTCTTGATTCATTGCACCATCCCGGTACACTGCTGGAGGCATTCATATAGAGTCATATCTTGTTCTAGTTTCGAGTTGTAATTCATGTCTTGTAATCAATAAAAGCGTGATGATCATCATTATTAGAGCATTGTTCCCAAAAATAAAAATAAAGACAAATAAAAAAAGGAAAGGCCAAAAGAAAAAAGAAGAAGAAGAAAGGTCAAAAAAAGGAAAAGAGAAAAAAAGAAAAAAAAGAGAAAAAAAGAAAATAAATAAAAAGGGGCAATGTTACTATCTCTTTTTCCACACTTGTGCTTCAAAGTAGCACCATGTTCTTCATATAGCAAGTCTCATATATTGTGCTTCAAAGTAGCACCATGTTCTTCATATAGTGAGTCTCATATATTGTGCTTCAAAGTAGCACCATGTTCTTCATATAGTGAGTCTCATATGTTGTCACTTACATATACTAGTGGGAATTTTTCATTATAGAACTTGGCTTGTATATTCCTACGATGGGCTTTCTCAAATGCCCTAGGTCTTCGTGAGCAAGCAAGTTGGATGCACACCCACTAGTTTTATTTTGTTGAGCTTTCATACATTTATAGCTCTAGTGCATCCGTTGCATGGCAATCCCTACTCCTCATGTTGACATCAATTGATGGGCATCTCCATAGCCTGTTGATTATCCTCGTCAATGTGAGACTTTCTCCTTTTTTGTCTTCTCCACACAATCCCCATCATCATATTCTATTCCACCCATAGTGCTATATCCATGGCTCACGCTCATGTATTGTGTGAAGGTTGAAAAAGTTTGAGATTATTTAAGTACAAAATAATTGCTTGGCTTGTCATCGGGGGTGTAGAATTTGGGAACATTTTTGTGTGACGAAAATGAAGCATAGCCTAACTATATGATTTTTAGGGATGAACTTTCTTTAGCCATGTTATTTTCAAAACACATGATTGCTTTTATTAGTATGCTTGAAGTATTACTATTTCTTTTGTCGATATGAACTTTTATTTTGAATCATTTGGATCTAAACATTCATGCCACAATAAAGAAAATTACATTGAGAATTATGCTAGGTAGCATTCCACATCAAAAAATCTTTTTTTATCATTTACCTACTCGAGGACGAGCAGGAATTAAGCTTGGGGATGCTTGATACGTCTCCAACGTATCTATAATTTTTGATTGTTCCATGTTATTATATTACCCCTTTTGGATGTTTATGGGCTTTATTTTACACATTTATATCATTTTTGGGACTAACCTACTAACCGGAGGCCCAGCCCGTATTGCTGTTTTTTTGCCTATTTCAGTATTTCGAAGAAAAGGAATATCAAACATAGTCTAAACGGAATGAAACCTTCGGGGGCGTGATTTTTCGAACGAACATGATCGAGAGGATTTGGAGTGCAAGCCAAGAAGCAGCCGAGGCGGCCACGAGGGTGAACGGCGCGCCCACCCCTACAGGGCGCGCCCCCTATCTCGTGGGCACCTCGGGTGGCCACCGACGTACTTCTTCCTCCTATATATACCCACGTACCCCGAAAACATCCAGGGAGCCAACGAAAAAACAATTTCCACCGCCGTAACCTTCTGTATCCGCGAGATCCCATCTTGGAGCCTTCGCCGGCGCTCCGCCGGAGGGGGAATCGACCATGGAGGGCTTCTACATCAACACCATAGCCCCTCTGATGAGTTGTGAGTAGTTTACCATAGACCTTCGGGTCCATAGTTATTAGCTAGATGGCTTCTTCTCTCTTTTTGGATCTCAATACCATGTCCTTCCCCTCTCTTGTGGAGATCTATTCGATGTAACTCTTTTTGCGGTGTGTTTGTCGAGATCCAATGAATTGTGGGTTTATGATCAAGTTTATATATGAGAAATATTTGAATCTCCTCTGAATTCATTTATGTATGATTGAGTTATCTTTGCAAGTCTCTTCGAATTATAAGTTTGGTTTGGCCTACTAGATTGATCTTTCTTGCCATGGGAGAAGTTCTTAGCTTTGGGTTCAGTCTTGCGGTGTCCTTACCAAGTGACAGCAGGGGTTGCAAGGCACGTATTGTATTGTTGCCATCGAGGATAAAAAGATGGGGTTTATATCATATTGCATGAGTTTATCCCTCTACATCATGTCATCTTTATTAATGTGTTACTCTGTTTCTTATGAACTTAATACTCTAGATGCATGCTGGATAGAGGTCGATGTGTGGAGTAATAGTAGTAGATGCAGGCAGGAGTCGGTCTACTTGTCGCGGACGTGATGCCTATATACATGATCATGCCTAGATAATCTCATAATTATTCGCTTTTCTATCAATTGCTCGACAGTAATTTGTTCACCCACCGTAATACTTATGCTATCTTGAGAGAAGCCACTAGTGAAACCTATGGCCCCCGGGTCTATCTTTTATCATATAAGTTTTTTATTTGCATCTTTACTTTTCCTATCTATATTATAAAATACCAAAAATATATTTATCTTATCATACTATCTCTATCAGATCTCACTTTCGCAAGTGGCCGTGAAGGGACTGACAACCCCTTTATTGCGTTGGTTGCGAGTTCTTTGTTTGTTTGTGTAGGTGTGTGGGACTTTCGAGGAGCCTCCTACTGGATTGATACCTTGGTTCTCAAAAACTGAGGGAAAACTTACGCTACTATTGTTGCATCACTCTTTCCTCTTCAAGGAAAACCAACACAAGCTTAAGTCGTAGCAGACTACTTGGATTGCGCCATGCCTTCAACTCCGTCCAACTACAAGTCCGTCCACGACAACCGTTTCCATGGTGATGAGGATCACGATCCGACATCGGATCTTTCCCGGGGGGAGATGATGCGGAGCATCCCACGTTCATCCCCATGTACACTCCGACTACTCTCCAAGCCCTAAGAGGACATATGACGAGACCTCGAACATACGCCATTGGATACAAGGTGAACTCGCTCCTCTCCAAATCGTCACTTTCCACATGTGAGACATGGATACTACCTCAAACATATGTGATACGCATGTCCAGGAACCAGGAGGAAGGCCATGGATCAGCTAGGAGTATTGGACAAGACGACAATGACACCAAGCGCGAGGAACAAGAGGAAGAGCTGCCAAGAAGCAATAGTTCTCGGAAGACTGACAGTCACCAAACGACCGATCATTACCGGACGTCCGACGCCTAGAGTCTTCACCAGCCAGCCCCAGTCCCTGCCAGCGAGACCGACCCTGACCGGACGTCCGACATCCTCCAGCGCCCGGACGACCGGTCCCAACCGGACAACCGACAAATCCACACCCGAGCCGAAACATCGGACTTCGGACGCTTCTCGGACGTCTGGTCCCTCGTGAGCCACCGGATGTCCGGTAATCGTCGGACGTCCGACGCCTGTCTGTGTGCAGAGTATCGGGCTAAAGCCCATGTACCCCTTCACTTTGCCCCCAATTGCACTATGGCTATAAATAGGACACCTCCTCCTCCTAGTTAGGGTTAGCATTGGTTTAGCTCATTTGAGATAGAGCTTTGCTCATCCATCCGGATCTACTCCACCGAGAGAGACCGTGGCCACTTCGGAGAAGATCCATCTTGGATTCAAGACCCCCTCACGGGCAGACCCCCTTCAAGGCCTCCTCATGGAGATGAACTGGTTGCCACTTGTATCGTCCTTTGTTGATTGTGGATCGTGTATCTATTTGTGTTTTGAGGATCTGGCATATGTGTGACCGAATCTTGTTGGTTGAGTGATTTCTCTCGGCTTTTTCTCCTCGTGTTCTTCGTGTTCTTCGTAGGATCCCCTCCAATCAAGAAAGATCAGGCATCTAGGGTTCTACCCTACATCACCTATCCACCTCTAATCCTCATAATTAGAAGCCCCATGTGGTTGTAAACTCCTCCCTCTAATTCTCCGGCGATCATTAGCTCTGGACAGTGAAGTGCTGCCGGATCTTGAAGAATGTATGCTTGCAACCAAGTAGAGAGGTTGTGCTTTCAGTCTTCCATTCAAGGGATCATTCGAGGGTGGTTCGCGGGATCGTCATCGATGTTCAAGGGACTCCAAGTATGATCTACACCAACTCGTCTACTTCCACTGCACTCCTAGAGTCGGTAATGATCATTGATCACAACCCGTTATGCATCTTCATATTGTTCCTGAGTGATCATAGGGCCAAATTTTTTTGTTTTATACTTTTTTTCCAATAGGTTTCATCCGCACTTTAAATGTGGGACAGGAAAGGGGCATGTCGAAATCCCGAGCTACTAGTTCGCAATTTGCTGTGGTGCATTATTTTGCTTTATTCATAGGGAAATGTTTGACTGCTATGGAGCAAGGTAGCGTGCTATTTGCCCCTAACCTCACCATCTTACCCTGAGCACTTCTCAGTGACAACACTTATATCCTTGGAGCTATCATTGCACACCGCCTTCACACTAATAGGACTGAGGGTAAAATCCATGGTGGTTTTTATGCTACTCGCTTAGCGAGACATTTCCATGTTAATATACGCCCCCATGATTATATTTGTTGCCTAGGATTTACTTAGATCACCAGTCTACGATAGATCACCATTTTATTGATGCCCCTGAGCCTCCTCACCATATTCATTATAACTTGGTATTCAGTGAGGATACTCATGATATTATTTTGTTGCCTGCACCTGCTTTGTTTGACTCTCATGCCAGGAATAGATACACCGTCATGCCAATGGACATCACTGCTTACCGAAATGTGTTGGTAGCGGTAGAGAATGAGGCCCAGGCTTGGGACGCTCAAGTGTCGCCGCCCCAGCACTTCCATATTGGACCGGATGGCTACTACGGATGGTGATTACCAAGCTAGGCAAAATCCTAAGCTTGGGGGAGTACGTTTTCTTGCTGACATTACATTAATGTTCACACATTTCATTCCTGTCGTGGAATTAACACGTTAGATGTCCTAGTGAGAGGACTTAGTCGTGGAGCCATCACAACGAGATTAGCTTAAAGGGGTTAGACCGGACAAAGGACACGGGGAGTTTATACTGGTTCGGCCCCTTGTGGTGAAGGTAAAAGCCTACGATCCAGTTGTGGTGGAATTGATGGGGTCTCGATGAGCAGGGAGCGAATCCGCTTTACCTATCTCTCGAGTTGTTGTTTCTTGTCCCTAAACCGCCGTCGGATCATTCCTTTATATACACAGGTTGGCACCCGGCGGTTTACAGAATACCGAGGCCGGCTCATACCTGTGTCCGGCTCGGTTTCTACCTTTCCCTAACTTACAACACAAGTTACATATCTCATGGCAGTTTATGTCTATGGGCCCTAATCCGCCCTTGGGCTCTAGGCCTCTAAGCTTCAATAGTAAAGCACCATACTACTTGTCTTCATGGGCTTCAGTACAGATGAGCATAACTCGGCCCCTCCTGGGCGGTTTATACTCAGTAGTTATATCCCCAACATTAGGCCCCAGATTGATTTGAACCTCTTCATGTCAATCTTCAACACTTAGGAAAAAACTCCTTGAACATCCTTATATGATCCTTGTGGACTCCCTGAGGCAATCCACCACACCACACACTGGAGTAGGGTATTACACCACAATGGTGGCCTGAACCAGTATAAACCTTGTGTCCCTTGTGTGTTCTTCTTTCTAGCCTAGATTCCTTGCGAGGCCTCGAGACGCGAGTTGGTAGGGGAAAGATCTCCGTGCGCACCCTAGAGTTCGAACCTCAAGGGTCTGCCGGAACCCGAAATCCAACATTTCGCGCGCCAGGTAGGGGTGCACCGAAATCCTTCTTCTGTCGCCTCGTCGTTCTGATGTCAAGCGACCCAACCGCCAACGCCGACCGCTGGGCGGCGTGGCCCGCCCACGCCATGCCGCCGGCCCAGGGCGACCTCAACCTTGCGCCTCAGGTAGCTCGTGCTCCGCAGGGCGCTGCAGGGCACGGGCGACGCGGCAAACGCCGCCTGCCCTCACACCGCGGCAGGTGCGGTCAGCAGCAAGAGCCTCAAGCCACGCCGCGGCCATAGCACCGCACACCCGACGGGAGTAGGCAAACTCCAGGGCCGCGCTCATGGTGGCCCGAGCGCTGCTACGGTGCCGGCTGCTGGAGGGCGGTCGCGATGTGTTGTTAGAGCGAGTAGTCGAGCTCCTGGACGCTGCCGCCTCGGGAGCACCTCCTTTCTGCGTCCAGCTGCCACCCCAGATCTAGGGCGGGCCGTATGGCGGCCCCATACGTGCCCACGCAACTCCGAGCAGACTCTAGGGCCTACTCAACGCCAACCCGTCCGCCAGCACCTGGCGACAAGTCATGCCGGCCCCATCTCCGGCCGGCGAAGGAGTGCACGCTGCGGCCTTCGGCCTTGGCGGGCCACCACGCCACCACCCCAAGACAGCGCTCCGAGCCGGACTGCATGGCGCATAGGGCACTTTGGCGAGGCCCATGGTGCGATGGCCCCAGAAGCTTATGTGCCCCGCATGGTGGATCGAGAGTGCGCATTGGAAGAAGACAATGGCTCGTTCCTCGGGCCAGGCTGGAGTGAGGAGACACCAGAAGCTGAGCTCTTTCAGGAACCCCAAGAGGGCCCCGACGACCGCGCCGGTGGCGGCAACTATCTGGTACCACTAATTCCTCAGGAGCAAGCTTATGCTAACCATGGGTAGCAGGAGGTACAGGTCGCCGCAGCAGATGGCTGCCCCAATGTTGCAGCCTCTTACCCCTCAGGAGGAGGGCACCGGAGGCTGTAGGAGAGGGGCCGAGATCCAGGTTCGTCCCCACGGCGCTCGGCGCAAGGCATTCTCAGGAGGTAGGCCCTCTGCCGGGGAGGTGCCTCAGGGCCTGCCCCCGGCAGAGGACCCGTGGTCGTCGAGGGAACCGCTGGCGACCGCTCTACCCCATTGGCATTGAGGGAGTCCTGGATTAGGGGGTATCCGGACAGCCGGACTGTATACATCGTCCGGACTATTGAAGCATGAAGATACAAGACTCAAGACTTCGGCCCATGTCCGGATGGGACTCTCCTTTGCATGGAAGGCAAGCTTGGCGATCCGGATATTGAGTTTCCTTCCTTGTAACCGACCCCATGTATACCCTAGCCCTCTCCGGTGTCTATATAAATCGGAGAGGTTGGTCCTTAGAAGGCCGATCACAATTACAAGCATACCATCATACGCTAGCTTCGAGGGTTTAGCCTCTACGATCTCGTGGTAGATCTACTCTTGTACTACCCATATCTTCAATATTAATCAAGCAGGAAGTAGGGTTTTACCTCCATCGAGAGGGCCCGAACCTAGGTAAACATTGTGTCCCTTGCTTCTTGTTACCATCAGCCTAGACGCACAGATCGGGACCCCCTACCTGAGATCCGCCGGTTTTGATACCGACATTGGTGCTTTCATTGAGAGTTCCTCTGTGTGGTTGCCGCAAGGCTCGATGGCTCCTTCAATCATCATCAACAACATGGTCCAGGGTGAGAATTTTCTCCCCAGATAGATCTTCGTGTCCTGCGGCTTCTGTAACACCCTCGATGCGGCTATAGCTCCCACGTGTCGAGGCACGACTTAGAGGCATAACCGCATTGAAAGCAATGTCGCAAGTCAGGCAGTCATTACAACATCCCATGTAATATATAATAAAAAGGGGAGATAACATAGTTGGCTTACACTCGCCACGTCACATCAGAGTACATAAATAACATCCATCAAACAAGCACTCATGGCCCGACTACGGCGCCAAAATAGAAAAGAACCCAACATGCGACAAGGTCCTGAATCGACAACCCCAACTAGGCACCACTACTGATCATCCGGAAAAGACACATAGTAACGCTGAGAGTCCTCATCGAACTCCCACTTGAGCTCGTAATCGTCAACTGGAGCAGAAACACCTGGACCTGCATCTGGAGTTGTAATATCTGTGAGCCACAGGGACTCAGCAATCTCACACCCACGCGATCAAAACTATTTAAGCTCATGGGAATGGATAAGGCGAATATAGGTGGAGCTGCAGCAGGCGACTAGCATATATGGTGGCTAACTTATACGCAAAAGAGAGCGAGAAGAGAAGGCGAAGCACGATCGATAAAAGTATGATCAAGAAGTGATCCTGGACTACCTACGTCAAGCATAACTCCAACAACCGTGTTCACTTCCCGGGCCCCGCCGGAAAGAGACCATCACGGTTACACACGCGGTTGACGTATTTTAAACAAGGTCAACTTCGGGTTTTCTACAACCGGACGTTAACAAA